>NW_020523516.1:0-15000 GCF_003368295.1 Carassius auratus
ATCTTTACAGTTCTGTGTATGTGATATGCAGTGTTTGGAATAACGGCGTTTAAAAGAACGGCGTTAGGTAACAACATTATTTTTTCAGTAACGCAGTAATCTAACTAATTACTTATTTATTGTTGTCCTCCAAGTTGCATTATCACAACATAAAGAAAGCTCCATGTCAAAGAAGGCTGAGAAAAAGATTAAACATTTGGGCAAAAGCAGATCAGGTTTCAGATTGTGTTTTCCTCCCTACCCACACTACATCACGAGTAGGAATACACACAGTCTGTGCATGGTCTGCTTTGAGGAGAGAGCCTTAGCAGTGTTCCTCACGGTGCACTCTTGGTGTTCGAAGTTGGATGTGGTGGAGGGAATGGAGACAGGCGAGTCCCTATCTTCTCCCTCACCTGCCAGATCCAGCACCCACTTTCTGGGATTGGAAGAATGTTAATCCCGGGAAGCAGGTGCGACATTACCTGCCTCCAAGGAGGTGGATGTGGAGAGCATCAACAATTTGCCCCCTCAGTCACCCCAGTATGAGGAGTTGTTGGAGGTGGTTACTTGTGCGGTAGCCAAGTTAAATATAGAATTGGCCCACCGAGAAACAATCAGAAACACAGAAAAGTAAATTAGATTAGGTTTTTATGAATCTCAGCCACCACCTTCACGCCGGCACCTTTTTTTCCCCCCGATCTCCATGGCAGCTCTGGTGGCAGCGGAGAGAAATTTATGGTTGACCCGGTCTGATTTGAAGGAGAAAGACAAGTTCTTACTCATGGACGCCCTGCTTGTGCCTTCGGGTCTGTTCAGTGTCGCCGTCAATTCCGTCGTCGACAGATACCAGGAGGCTCGTAAACAGGCAGCATTCCAGTGGTTTCTCCCTCACCATTCTCTAGCTCTGGGGGCTGCTGGGCGGGAGCAGCCCGGCCGTGTACCAGCTCCTCAATATAGGGAAGTTCAGAAGTTGAGCATGCCTCTCGTACTCCACAACAACGGGAACCGAGGTCAGGGACCCTCAAGGTGATCTGAGGGTCGTGCTTCAGTCAAGGAATCCCTCAACAAAGTGGTCCTGACAATCAACATCCACAACCGCTGAGGGTGGCCCCTACTGGTGAAGGTGGGGAGAACCTGACTATTACACGGTGTCCATCTACCATCAGAGCCCTCAGGAGATCGGTCTGCTAACCCTGCCAGTGTTCCAGGGCATAACAGTCTCCACCTAGCAGTTACTACAGTCATTTCCTGCCAGTCCTCCACTTCAGGGCACCGAGCTAGCAGCTCCAAGTACATCAGACACCAGTCTCAAGAGACTGGTTCCCTTAGTAGACTATTTAGCAGCATGGAAACTACTGCCAAATGTGTCTCGTTGGGTCCTGCAGACTGTAGAAAAAAAGCTATAGCATTCAATTCAACGCTCCGCCACTGCCTTTCAGCTGGGTCTCTCCCACACGGGTGGTCCCCGAGCAGGCTCTGATGTTGGAACAAGAAGTAAACACCCTCTTGAGGAAGGAAGCCATTGAAATGGTCCCTCCTCACGACAGAGACTCCTGGTTCTAACAGACGATACTTTATAGTTCCAAAGACAGATGGAGGATTGCATTCTTTTTTAGATCTGAGTCAGTTAAACCACTCAGTCATGCAACTGAAGTTCAAGATGCTCACTATAAAACAGGTTGTGTCTCAGATCAGTTCAGAGGACTGGTTTTGTCACGATAGATCTAAAAGATGCTTACTCTTATGTCTCCATCCTTCCCACTCAAAAGAAGTTCTTATGGTTTGCTTTTAGGGGCGAAATTTACCATTATCAAGTTCTTCCTATTGGCCCTAGCACTCTCACCTTGAACTTTCACGAAATGTGTGGATGCTGCTCTGGCTCCACTACGACTCCAGGGCCTGTGCATACTAAATTATATTGATGATTGGTTGATTTTGGCTCAATCAGAGCAGCAAATTTGGGGCCCAGATTAAACACCAAGAAAACTGTGCTTTCTCCATCACAGAGGACCACTTATCTGGGCGTAGTGTGGGATTCGACCATGATGGAGGCACGATTGTGACCCTGCTCAGATCGAATCGATCCTCACTACAGTCATGAGAGTCAAAGAAGACCGGTCACTCATGGTCAAGCAGTTTCAGAAACTACTTGGGGTTAATGGCAGCTGTGTCCAATTTGTGATACCTCTTGGCCTGCTGTACATGAGGGCCCTACAGTGGTGGCTCAAAACCAAGGGGTTCTCCCCGAGGGGAAACCCACTTCGAATGTTCAAGGGTCATGCAGCAATTCCTACGTGGCAGTGGGCATGTGGGGGAAACCTTGGTTCTTGTGTCAGTGCCCGGTGCTGGGAGCTCCTTGTCGCCATGTAACGCTAGCGACGGACGTGCCCCTGACCGGTTGGGGTGTGGTCATGAATGGCCACCCTGCCCGCAGTCTGTGAAGTGGTCACATCAACTGCGCGGAGATGCTAGCCATATTTTGAGTATTGAATCATTTTCTCCCAGACCTAAGGGATCACCATGTGTTGGTGGCGCACCGACATCACAGCAGCGGTCTCTTATATCAGCCACCAAGGGAGTCTGCCCTTCCGTCATATGTCCCAGGGCAAACTCCTTTCGCTGAGAGTAGTACATATTCCTGGGCATGTGAATATGGGAGCAGACAACCTGTCGATGCAGGGGCAGAGCCCCGGGGGAATGAAGATATGAAGAATATTTGGTCAGCCTCAGGTGCATCTGTTTGTGAATCAGAAGACATTGCACCATCCCCTTTGATTCTCTCTGACTCATCTGGCTCCAATGGGAATGGATGCCATGCCATTTGTCTGTACACTTTCCCCCAATCACTTTGCTCCCAGGAGTTCTGGCGAGAGTACGCGACAGGGTCAGTCTTCCATTAGTAGCCCTATTCTGGCCGGGCCAAGTATGGTTCTCGGACCTGATTTCTCTACTCGACAGCACTCTATGGGAGATTACCTTCAGGAAAGGATCTCACCTTGGAAGGATCTCTCACAGGCGGAGGGCACAATATTCCTCCCCCGCCCGGAGCTGTGGAAGTTATGGATGTGGCCCCTGGGGGGGTGCATCTCATAGTTTTCGGTCTCTCAATCCGAGGTTGTTGAGACCATCCTCCAATCCAGAGCTACTTCAATAAGGAAATGCTCCTGGAATTGGAAACTACATATGTAACCATATTTCCCCGAATGGAATGAGATGCTGCGCCTCAAGGCCATACTTCTGGCATCCCTGCCAGAGCTTGCTTCATTCCTAGAAGCTGACACCCGTTCCACCTCATGTGCTTTTATAGCTTTCTGGTCACTACGTCACCCGCCCATGAAGTCTCGCCCTTTCATTGTACTGATTACACATGTGATTCAGAGCCGGTCACATTGATGGCATACCCATGGCCTTTTCTGACATAGCGTCTCGTTCTTTTCGGAGAACCATGGTTCCATATATAACCTGGGACGTTTTTGCATAATGCTACATCTGTCCCACTAGATGTCAGTATAAGCCCAAGATGACTGCTGTATCAACCAGCATAAAATAAACTGAATGCACTTTTAAACCCTTGACCGACCAGAAAGTCATTGTGTTGTACAATGTTCTGCAGAAGACGACACAGTCTACATAGCAAATTGAAGCCTTTGGCGAGGCAACAGAAAACAGGAATTTGCAGAAAATAAAATGCCTCAAGGACCAGCTCACATGCATAGAGAGAGAGAGAGATAGAGGAGAGAGAGAGATAGAGGAGAGAGAGAGAGAGAGAGAGAGATTAGAGAGAATAAGGGAGAGGCCATGAGAGACAGCAGGAACGAACAGGAAGAGGACATGGAAATCCATCAGCACATCATTATTTATTCAGCAGAGCCCTGACAGAGAGTCAGAGCTAATAATCCAGCTGAAGTGAATTGAGCACCATGTGTCCTAAAGAGCAGCGACAGCACTGCACTACTTCACACAGCGAATCAGAGTGGCACAGATCATGGTGCTGAGTTGTAGATGAACTGACTGACTGACTGCACAAAGTTTCCACCTTCTTCTCTGCACCTGCCTCACCTACTGTGGACTTGCTGGCAAAAGTTTGAGTGAAAGGGGCTGGAAGCCATATAACCCGAGGAATAATTCAACAAAAGAGATCTCCACAGCGCCTTCCGCTGCATTAATCATGGAAGAGATGGAGCGCTGCATCTTGAAACACATGCACATCTATATATTCCAGTGACGTTAGCCCTACAGCTTCTCTCAAGGCTCCTAATTAGAGTTGTTTTGATGCCGTACCATGAGAAACATGGAGTACATGTGCTAACAGGTTTCAGTCTAATTTCAGAGTCAAGGCTAAGCATCAGAGCTCATCAATAATTTCTAAGAGAAAGAGGCCAACTTCCCCAACAATGGCAGTTGCGGCCAAAATAAATCAATTCAAAATCCACAAAACTTGGTTATAGCATTCGCTATTAAAATACTATATATATATATATATATATATATATATATATATATATATATATATATATATATATATATATATATATATATATATATATATATATATACAGTATGAAACTCCCCCCAAAAAGTAAAACAACATCAATGAGATTACATTTAAAATGTAGATATTTCGGTTTTTAGGTTGCCAGAGCATTTCTATACAGTTGCAGTCTTTAGCACATTATTTTTACGTTAAACCCAACTCACCCATCTATTGTCTAAAAGCAATTTTAGTTATCTTCTTGTGAATGATTTATCAATTTAGCATTTATTTTTGGAAAACTGGTGTCTGAATTTAAAATCAGAATGTCAGAACAACCTTCTGGTGAAACAACAAACTTCTCTGTGTTCATGCTGGACTTCTTCAATCATTTAGTCTTCTTAAAATCTGTCCTTTTTTGTTTCTTGTCTTTTTTTGTTTCTTTTTTTTTTTACTACAAGCTTGAATTCAGATCAGATTCTATTTGAATGCACAACACAGTATGGGGTGAGGGGGAGGGGCTCCAAATTTAAACCATTTGCGGTTTTAAATCCAAGACATTTTAGATATCTGGTCATCTGACCTTCACGGTTTATGTTTTGTTTATATTTATGTTAATATTCAGTATATAACAATATGTGTTAATGTCAGTGCATGTCTAAATGTAAATTTAGTTAATGTGTATTTAAGTAATTCTAGTTCTACAAGCAGCTGTGAAATGCATTTTGCATTCAGGCGATTACAAGATACCACATTAAAAGAAACAAGCATAAATCAATATACACAGTAAGGCTCTCACTGACTCGTTTTGTGATACACTCAAGGTTTTGTGGGCACATATTTTAACATAATGAGCATCAATCTCCAGTATTTCCAGAAGGAAAAGCAAGAAAAACATGAGCAAGTTTATTCAACAAACTTCAAGAAACATCTGAACTGGTCTTAACCTCCCCAAGTGCCTAAATCACAGCCTACAGTATGGTTGCCTGACCAGATAGCTACAGCAGGCCACAGGGACACAGGCTTTCCCCTCCTGAATTCACTTAATACAAACAACTATGCTTCCTATAATGCATGAGTGAAATTGCTAAGAGTAAAATTTTACATGAAGCCTTCCCGGGATTATCGCTGGGGTGATGATGCAATAGGTCCTAGAGACTCGAGCAATGCAGCTCTGGTAATTTATTTTAGCACACATCCCTTATCATTCCTCTCCCTGGGAATAAAAGATCACTTGTCGACAAGGTCACACGCGTTTGAATTTCTGGCCATTATTATTTCCAAAGCTCTTAAATGGCCCAATAAACAACATTTCCATTGCCATGAGAGAGAAAAGCAGTAAGGCACCTTATAATATTCCCCTAAGACACATTCATCCTTTTTAACACAATCCCAATCACTGTCTTGTATTGGGCTGTGCCTACCATTTCCAATAGTTTGTGTTAAGTTTATTTATACCTACACCTCACATACTGTATCTTTCAGTAATGATCTGCATGGCTTCTGGGAAAGGAAGCATGCAGTATAGATCACTGCTGAAGCCTTACACCCCGGTCACTAGTTTAGGTTTTACAAATTCATCATTTCGGCAAACAGTTTAGGTCAGAGGAAACTGAATTAGTTTGTCTCTTTTTCAATGTGGTTTATAGTGAACTCCTGCTGTGACAGATTGAACTTTATTCATCATGTCAGCAAGAACAACCTCTCATATTGCGCTGGTCCTATAATAACATGCTTTCAGTGATGAGATAAAGCTAGTTAATTCTATAGAATTATTTGTAGTACTGCATTAATTCAGTTTAAACCATGACCTTACCCACGAGTAAGTTATTTCAGAACATTAGGAACATACATTTTTCCGTAGTGTTTGTAAACAACAATATAACAGATTTCCAATATATGTTATAACATAGTGATTTTGACCCACCTAAGTACTGAGAGACATATTTGCTATTTCAAAGTGAATTCTATCATCTTTGAAAGGGTTCAGATGTACTGACAAATAATGAAAAGCATTTATGGTAAATTAAAATAAACTTTATTGTAATTTATATTAAAATTGCATGTCAAATATATGTGTAATTAGATTTGATTTTAGATTAGATTTTTAAAATCTTACATTTGAATGTACTAATAACACACTACAGTCAAAATGTGAACCTGGACCACAAACATAAGTCACATAAGTATATTTGTATCAATAGCCAACAATACATTGAATGGATTATTTTATTTATTATTATTATTTTTTTTTAATCATTAGGATAATAAGTATAGATCATGTTCCATGAAAGTATTATTTTCTACCATAAATATATCAAATCTTAATTTTTGATTAGTATTATGAATTGCTAAGAACTTCATTTGGACAGTTTCAAAGGCGGTTTTCTCCATTTGTATTTATTTTTATGACAATTTTAAAATATATACATATTTTAGATTTTTTTATGAGTTTAAAACTATATTCAAGTACTTTAAACATGCTTTCGTATGTTAGTCAATGCATCACAATAAGTATAAACTAATGCATTACAGAAGATTACATGTGAACTGTTTAAAGTAAACTTTTAATTTGACATTGTTACAAAGTGCACTTTTTAAAAGTTTACTTTAGTGTGTTTAAAAATCTACTCTATCAAGTACATTTAAGTGACGTACGTTTATTTCATGACATTATCTGCAAGTGCAGTTTTTTAAAATATAAAGTTTAGAAGTTCACTACAAGTGTGCGTTCAATACAGTTAAGTGCACTTGTTTTTAACAAGGAAATAATCTCCATGTACATTGATTTTGATATTGATTTTAAGCAAGCAATTGCAAGTTTCTTTGCAAACATTTGTTAATCAGAGATGTTGGTCAATTTCCCATAACAAACTCATTCTCTGCACAGTGTTTTACATTATCTCACTGCTTCCCTAAAATCAGGAATATCAGCTGGGTGGCGGCAAAACTGCTTGACATAGTCATTAAGCCTGAGATTTACTTACTGCCTTAAGATGTAATTCACACCACACTGATTGCTCCTTGTTTTGTTGTTGCTGAAGTATTTGTAAATTGGATTTCTTTCACTCCTGTAAAAGTAATTTTATATTGTACTCAAATAAACTGTTTAGAAAGTCAGAAAAATTACATTTGGAATGCAGTGATATTGTATGTGTTTATGCAACAAGGTACGTCTGTGTTCATTCTGAACATGCTGATGTTTAATTGCTTGATTGAATAATAAATATCACTGTCTTTTAAAACACACATCTTAAAAAAGAGAGAGAGAGAGAGATAACTGCAGTCCTGTCAGGCAATAAATTGCCTGTGGAAAATAAGCAACTGGAAAAGAAAGGCAATTAACACAGAAGTGAGAGCACTGGCCATTAATAAAGGCCACCATAAGTCATGCCTGGAGTCTGCTAGAAGCCATGAGAATGAATGGTCCGTTGAAATTATGTAAGTGTGCATATGAAGTGTTGTTTTCCTATCTTCCCCCTTTCATTTTCTATCTTGTATGTGTCTCTCAAGACCCTTCCTGGTTGTGTAATGGCCTAATTGAATCCCTACCCTCAACATTATTAACTGTTTTCCTGCAAAATATGATTATCAAGTCTCACAGTAGTCAAAATTAATTTCAGATGTTATTAAATGCAGATACATATTAAAAAATATATATAGTTTCCTTAAAAGTTAATGCACATCCTAGAAGATCTCCTTAGAAGATGTGTGTTCTACTCAAGGTAAAACCTATGGGTAAAACATGGAACAGAAGGACGGGTCTGGTATTGCACCATAGATGGGATTTTATTGCGTAATAGGCTAAACCAAAACACGAAACTCTTGTAAAAACTGGAGTCTGATGAAAGAGAACTAGAGTCAAGATCTACAATATTCAAGACACTTGCATTGAATGGCTAACATTTGACTGGGTATACTCTATTGAAAAAAAAAAAACGTATTTGTATTATTAGTGTTATTATTTTTACCCTTTGTTACAGTACGTACAGTATTACCTACATTCATGTTTATTATATATTTCTTTATCCTTTACTTCCTACATTTTCTGACTGTGCCTGCAATGACTTTAACTGCACAAAAAGACAAATGGTGCAATAGCATTTGCAAAAACTTTATTTGACTGCCTTGATTGACATGCAAGTTTGTATGACTGTGAGTGGGTTGGACTTACAGCCTAAATGTTGCATGTTTGTGTTACTGAAGAAAGAAAAAACTTGAAGTGTTCAACATTTAGAGATATAACCAGAACAATGTGTGAAAATTCAAGGGAGTGAAGTGAATACTTCCTGAAGGCACTATACATTTCAAACTATAACTGTTAAACTTCAGCTCACGGACTGGCAGTTCACTAGCGTGGAGTAAAATTTGCTAATGCAATATTGATATGTAACTGACAGGGGCCAATGCAAGAGCTGTCTGGAGATCCTTACAGATGCTTCACTGGAGTTGTCATAACCTTCTGAAGACCTCCTGAAGAGTTTTGTGACCTCAGACCTTTAAACCTATCTATATGTTTTTTCTTGCTATATTTTTAGTTGGACAAGAACATAGTAATAGCAGTGGTAAATCTCTTTAGTTTGTAAACTATGTGATTGAGTCTAACTACAAATATTACATTTAATATTTTCAGAGACATTTAAATCAAAGGATAGGCTACTTTAACAATGATGACTAAATTCTGTCCGGAAAAAAAAAAGAAAATATTATGAAAGCTTTTAATCTGGAGCACTACTGTTAGAAGGCTACATTAGTATCTTTTAAGGGTACTTCCCCAGTGACACGCTGTTGTACTCCTAAAGATATATATATTTTTTTTTTACATAATGAATTTATTAATTTATTTGCACTTATGCTTTGATTAATATCTAATAATGTCTTTTTTTTTATATATATTTGAAATATGTGAAGGACTCTGCATTCTGCCATTATGGTATAATATTACACAACATCACAATATTTAGAGGGAAAAACATTTGTTGTTTATTTTTATTTATTTATTTATTTATTTTTTGTTTATTGCCACTATCTAATATTTCTGATTTACTGCAATATGAGGATTAATTGGTATCCCTTACCAGTTAAAACTTTTTTCCTTTCTTCTCAGATGTTTGCAATGTTATCGCAAAACAATTATAAATCAAATCAGAAAACTTTATACGGAAAATACATTTAGCCTACATTACAGTCATGGCCAAAAGTTTTGGTAGTGACATAATTTTAGTTTTCTCCTATGCCCCGCCTTTCTGAAACGCAACAATTTTTACAAAGCTTATCCGTTTGAAAAGCGAGGTGCATGCTGATTGGCCAGCTATCCAGTGTGTTGTGATTGGGCAAATACATCAAGCATGTGATGGAAATGTTACACCCCTTACCATTACTCAGATACCGTGTCCCTGTGCGACGAGACAAAACCAATAAAACCCATTACAAATTAGCCATTATAGCATTTAGTGGGAAAATAATTACTTATTATAATGACTTACACTGTCTTTTTATGCGTTGCATCATACCGTGTTAACATAAAACCATGTCTGCATTTGTAAAAAGAGAAACGACAAACAACAAGCGCTACTCTACACTGCTCAAAACTCACATATGAAATAATCAGTGGTAAAGTAGTTCATAAAGGGTTCACAATGGTTTCACAATGGGGGTGGTGTTGGTGCAGTGGATAAGACACATGCCTTTGGTGTGAGAGACCCGGGTTCGAATCCACACACCAATGTGTCCCTGAACAAGACACTTAACGCCTAGTTGCTCCAGAGGCGTCCAACCTCTGACATATGTGGCAATTGTAAGTCGCTTTGGATAAAAGCGTCAGATAAATGAATAAATGTAAATAAATGAAACACACATCCTCTCCAAGATATGGTGGTGGTGCAATAATAATCCAGCAAGATTAAAAGTTATTCCATCTTTCTTTGCGTAAACATCTGGGCGGTGCTATGCAAATCTTCCCACACAGAGACAAAGACATGTGGGGGCGTGTTAGAACGAGGCATTTTTGAGGGCGTGGATGAGTCTTAACTTTTATAAAGAGTATCTCTTTGGGTTTGAGACTTTAGTCTTTGCAACTTTAGAGATCTTTATCTATTCACTCACAGCTTGTCACTCTCCAAAGAGAAAGGAAACCTTGATATCGCATCATATGACCCTTTGATAGACAGCTCATGCTGTTGAGAATAAAGCCCACTGATATTTGTTCACACCATTAAGTGCAACAGTGAGTATAAGGGCTGACATGTTTGTGTTTGCTCTTGCAGTGAGCTGAGTTTTGAGAATTGGATTATGCCAATGGTCTATGCTGGGCACGTATCCCACGTAGCCTGGCTGCATCCGTACTGGGTTCAGCAGATCAAAGAAGGACAGCATTCTATGTGTGTGGGGAAAGATTCATCCACGACCACCATCAGGTCAGGTGCAGCATATCAGCATGTAACCATGAGATGGCAGCAGACGTTCATTTACTATTTATAAAGATGAGTCCTCCACCCTGTCAGGAAACATTGTGCTGTTAAAATCGTGTTCAAAATCACTTTCTCTTAACAGCGTCACCAGCACAGATGATTACTTTTTGAGTAACGCTCTATACGTTTCACTGGATCCGCTGAAAATTCCAAATTTGAGTGGTTCCCGATGACGGTTCACAGAAAAGGACATCTGAAAACGTGCAACGTGATGATAAAAATACCTAAATCAGTTGAAAAGAAGACGATGTGCAGTTGAAAATGGACAGCCTGTGCACTTCCTCTTCTCAACCGCTTGATGGCGGCACTACGTCAGGAAACGGCAGTCACACAATCATGAAAACTGATGAGGGGTCAACAAATTGCATCATTGCATTTAGCAGTTGTAGAGCAGTCTGACCCTTTCATACTTGACATTGACTTGCATTTTTATTCTCCTGTAAGAACCTTTTCAAGGAGATCCATCATTATAGTCCTTTATGTTTCCTAAATGATATCAATACTTCATGTTGTACTTTCTCACACCTACATTGTAGTAATATATAAAAAGCTTTATATACAAATGGAAGATATTTATTCTTTCTTTTTTCTCCAGAGCTCATAAATTGTTTTATATGTATTTGCATCTATATACCGTATGTTGTATATTTGCCACTGTTGTTGTCTTACAGGAAGAGTACTCTCTCGTGTGATATAGCACATAGTAGATATTAGAAGGCCACAGCAGTATTCAGATGAGGTAACAATCCTAATCAAAAGTACCATAAACTAATCATTAGATATTCATTCAGTCATATCAACAGGCATGTTACTAAAGACCATCAGAGGGTGAAGCTAAATCTTTTCTTGCAAGAACCTAACACTAATCTTGTGTCTGTTAATTTTTATTTTATTTTTTATTTATTTTTTAACAGTGGCAACAACACTGTTCAACAGATTTCCAAGAAATGTTTAATTCAACTGATGTGTGCTAAAAATATATATTAGCTGCTGCGACAGCTTTTATCAAAATCAGACATTTGACTGCTGATATTGAGACTACTATTGGAAATGTATTACATTTTTCTGCTTAAAAGAATTTTAATTGCAATTTTTTTTATTAGCATGACAATGTGAATGAAAGGTTCAATTCAGAGATAAACTTAAACTTCCCAGAGTTGTCAAAATCACAAATGTGATCTACCGTTCAAGTTTGTGGTTTGCAATATTTGATTATCTTATGCTCACCAAGTCTGCATATTTGTGATCAAAATAACTGTAAATAATAATAATAATAATAATAATAATAATAATAATAATAATAATTAAATTTTAAATAATGTTGTAATATCATTGAATAATATTTTAATTCAAAACAACTGTTTTCCAATTTAAATTGTTTTATATATATATATATATATATATATATATATATATATATATATATATATATATATATATATATATATATATATATATATATATATATATAAGTAAAGTAATTCAATTATGGCAAAGCTGAATTTTCTGCAATCATTACTCCAGTTTTCACTGTCACATGATTCTTAATAAGTCCAGAAACATTTCTTTATTAAAGAATTTTTTCATAATATTATAAATATCTTTACAGTCATTTTTCATCTATTAAATGTGTCCTTGAGGGGAAGAAAAAAACAGTATGTTTTATATTCAGTAAACCACAAACCTTGTTTATTCCCAGGTTTAAATGCTATCCCATAAATATATTCAATGTGGTCTTAGGCTTTTGAACATCAGTGCATTTTGTTGAATACAGAACACACAGAAGGCACATTTTCCTAGTGGAAGAGAAGTTTCATGTGTTGTTTTTTTCAGAAGCAGCTTTTAGATTGTGTAGAGAGACACACTCACCAGCTTGAAGACCTGGAGGCTGCATTTGCTGAATTGGTACAGTAGATGATGATGGCCAGGAAAATGTTGAACATTTAGCAGCAAACCCAGGGTACGCATTACTGCTGTCACAGGGATAAGACGGTAGAGCCACAGGCTCTGTGCTTTTTGGTTATACCTCCATATCAGCGCATCATTGGGCTCGATTGATTGTTTTAGGCAGTATGCATTTGAATAAGCAGGACATGACACAACCTCATGCATTGATTTTTTACCCCTCTCTTTCTTTGTAGAAATCTCTTGTCAGGCTTGTACACAGCCTCAAGAATCAAACTCAGTCACCAGACTACAGGGGCGTAGCACCAAATTTTGGGCCCTGGGTACAAACAATCTTGCTGGGCCCCCGTACCAAATACCATAGTGATACCAATGGGTGGGATATTTTGAAGAAAGTCGGTAACCAAACGTCTGATGGACCCCATTGACTTCCATAGTAGGAAAAAAAATACTATGGAAGTCAATGGGGACCATCAACTGTTTAATTACCAAACTTCTTTAAAATATCTTCTTTTGTGTTTAAGAGAAGAAAGGAAATCATAGAGGTTTGGAACAACTTGAGGGAGAGTAAATTATGACAATTGTCATTTTTGGGTGAACTATCCCTTTAAAGTTTAATTTTTGTACAATAACAATGTACCCATTTTGCTTATTTCCTCTTAACACTTAATTACTAATTACTAAGTGAGTCTCACTGTCACATAAACCTCACTGTCACTGCTTTCATCTGGCCATGATGAGGGGCCTGTTGCTGCAGGGTCTGAAACTGAAATATATGGCTTCAAATGGTTGCTAAAATATCATTTATTGTCACAATACCTTTTTTCAAGTGTATGCTAAGTACAAGTTAATTGCTGATTATTTGTCTGTTTAAAATAAATGCAGACTATGGAATAACCACCAAACTAGACATTCAGTCTTTGAATTACGTTTTAAAATAAGTCATTTTCAATCATTAAGATGTGCATTAAACTGAGAACAATCCTGTCCTTAATGTAAGAACGTGCGTGAGCTAATTTGCATAACAATTCGGTAAAATAGGCGCTAACGATCTGTGTTTTCGCAAGTGTTACATTTTGACAATGGAGGGAAATATACAGTGTTTTCATGTAAACTTCTGACTCTGGGTAGAACTCCTCCAAGAGTAGATATTTATGTTAAAACAATGACAGTGCTCGATGAAGCATTTGGAGCTCACCTTTCTTTAAAAAAAAAAAAAACTGAGTGAGCAACTGCTTGCCCCCATTTGCCTTTCTCTCTTTAATCTTCTTTTCCTTTTTGAGCCCCTGATTTTCCTTTCTTAAGGATAGACATGACTCTTCCCCTGAAGTTCCTAGCTCCTTCCTAACTCCAGCTCCTGTCTCATTAACTGATTCACCGCAGGTCTGCAGCAGAAGCACCTGAACTGCGGGTCGTACCATTTACGTTGATTTGAGAGGGGTGGTGGGGCCCTGCACAGCATGAAAATGACTTTTTTTATATACCAAACCAGTGCCTAACTACAAGTTTAGTTTTGCACAGGAACTTTTTTTATTTGTGAATAAATGCTTTACAAATGATAGTGCATGTATATGTATGTATAGAAAACTGACTTCTAAGCCCCTAAGTGGAATTTTCACTTTTAAATTGAACAAATACAGAAACGATAAAATAACTAAAATAATCATCTGCCAGGAGTGTATTGCTGTAATGTGAACTCTTGTTAGCAAATCTTTTTATGCGTGTTTAATATTTCTGAGTCATCTCAGACCCAAAGATTAGCCATATTTTTATGAAAGATGCCAGAAGCGTGTGTGCATGTGAATTCAGTAAAAATAGCCAGTAACATGCCAATGTAATTTAGTTGTAATGAATGTAATTCAAGACATGATCTCAAAAAAACAAGTCTTCCATCTTAAAAGTCTTGTTTCAAAGATGTTTAGGTGTTGTTTTTCTGCAAAACAATATGAAATACTAATTAAAAATGTTTTGTAGTGATGAGGAAATATAATGAAATAACAACCTGTTACTTAATGTCAAGTATAATGTTTGAGTTATTGAGAGCCTCTAAGCAGAACATGAAGAATAAAAAAATTGCCTTCCTTGGCTTGCAGTGCTGAGGCATGTCTGTCCACACCACAGACTGATATATCTGTGCCTGTGTTGTTGAGTCTAGATACATCAAGCAGGCTT
>NW_020523516.1:20000-70849 GCF_003368295.1 Carassius auratus
TTGGTGACTCACTTAATGTCCCAAGAGAGCGAAATCCCTCTCTCAAGTTTTGAGTAAACATCGGTATAACTGGCTATAGGGACAAGTGCAAGACTTTTAGTACAATAAAAGCAGTTTGTCTGAAAAGAGCAGAGTAAGAAGGACAGTCGCTCACCACTTTAGAGTCAATGGCCACTTGTGCAAATCCTTTGCGTTTGCCCCAGAGCAGAGGGTACGTCTCGTCATAAGTAATTAGCTGTTTTATGGATAGTACAGTAACTGTAATAGTATTGCTAAATCTTAGTAATTACTGTAGTTACACTACTAGTTACTGCAAACAGTAAAGTTATTACAGTTGCTACTGCTACTCAAATTGTAGAGCATTGCATTAGCAAGTGCAAAGTTTGGGGTTCTAATCGCAGGGAACACATGTTAGGAGAAAATTGTTAGCCTGAATGCAATGTAAGTTGCTTTGGACAGAAGTGTCTGCTATATGCATAAATTGCGGTGTTGCATTTAAGCTCAGTCCATGGTTCCACAAAGGGCATGAGAGGAGACAGTCATCACAATTACTATTACCATTCACTCCAAAAGCCCCGGCTGGTCGGTTGCTCTGCTAATCATTTGTGACAGTAGCTCTCCAGCAGTAATTGGTCTGAATCCTGTGAAAAAGAGACTGTTGCACTACCATACAGTCTTTGAATCTGTTATATTCTATCCTTCAAACCACCCTACATGACATGTTTGTCAATTCAAATATTTTCTCAACACACTCTTTGTTATTTAAGGCAGAAATGTATTCAGTAAAATATTTAGCACGCATTGACACGTTGGATTTGTGTATAATGAGTTCATGAATAATTTTTAATACATACATACAAAGATCATCAAGATGCCTCTGTGTTCGCTTTGTAAACTGATTCAGAGTCAGGTAAGCAGTTATGCTTGTAACAAACGCTAAACAATGCAACACTTGACATTAATTAGTAGGTCAAACAGCAGACCGCCCCAAAGCTGTTTTGACTTGGAGAAAACAGCAATTACTGATGTTCTGTGCCATTGCATTTACAACTTCTGAACTAAGGGGAAATACAATTGCATAAAAAAATGCTTTATTCAGTTTACTTCAGATGAATACTAGCTTCCATGATGAATTAATATGACCTGTCATTTTAGATGCTCTCCTAAGAGCAACTGTGATGCATGCTGGCTTTCTCTCCGCAATAAAATATGTCCCATTAACAGTAATCGTAGACTGAACACCTAAAAAAATAACACCTAGAGCAGAACAATTAAATCGTATTCAAACTCTGTAACATGTTTATAATGATAATATATCCACCTTTTTCCTGAAGTAAAAATGGGCGCCGCCAGTTGTAAATTCTATGGGTCTAACTTCCGGTCTCATCTGCGTCCAGCTATTTTAAGCAGTATAAAACAGTTTGTTTTGCTGCTTGATATTGACAATTGATGTTTCCTATAGTATTATTTTAATCTGTTGTCTTAATTGAGAACACACTGGTTTGTACTGCAAACAGTTTTACAGTTTACTGCACATTGTTATTCTCCTTTTTAATTATCTATAGCGGCTAATGGAACGGAAGTCTCACCCATAGGCTTACTTCCGCATTCAGGAAAAAGGTGGATACATTTTTATTTCTCTTACCAATGATGCTGGAGGCTTACAGACATCCCCAAAGAGTTTTCAAGAGTGATGATATTACTTCTCCGAGATCGAAGTGCTGCAGAATGCTCTTTTGCCATACATTATAGTTCATAATTTTTAATCTACTTTAATCTGTCTTTAAACAGGGAAAATATGGAAGAGTTTGGTAGTTTCTAAATTCATCCCTGTTTGGATCCTAAGGAATGAATGGTGCTAAGCTAAACGCTAGCATAGTGGCGCCGCAAGCTACAGCGATTGAGTGCATGCGCTGAGATGGGAGAGGTACGTATTAACATAAAATTACAGTGATTTTAGTAGCAATTCTGTAGTGTTTGAAAACCGTTAAACCCTTTAGACAGGGGTTCACAAGCCTCATGAAGTTCCCCCAGCACTGCACGTTTAGTATGTGTCCCTATCTGACACACCCACTTCAGGTCTTGCAGTCTCCACTAATGAGCTAATGAGTTGAATAAGTTCATGGTAGAAGAGGTACATTAGAAGAGGTCATTTTCATTATCAGTAACTATAAAATTCACATGGTCTGGGACGGCCACGCATCATATGTGATAAATGACCCTGCATGATTTGTTCTATTCATTTCTTATGGTTATTAGTGGTGGGCTGGTAATCAGAAAGATGAACTTGTCATTAATAATCAAGGCTATTTTCAGAATTAGAGAGAGATTATCCGTGTATGGATTCATAATTATCAGCTAAGGGATATGATGGAAGACATACTATCGTTTTATTTCAACAATGTAAAGAGAGCAGGTTTGATCAATATTGGTTTACACTGCAGCCTGCCTGGAAAATTCCCTCTCAGACCGCTGCTGTATTCGGATCAATACAGTGAATTAATTTATTAATATGTATTCATTTGGCAGGCACTTTAATCCACAGGAACTTAAAAGCATGCATTTTGTGAATATATGTATTATAAACGTCATGATTGTCAATCACAATATTATATTTCAAATGTGTGATGTAAAGCACTGGCATCTGCAACAGGCTAATTGTCATTTGTATTTTCTCAGAATGAAAGCATTAAATGGAAGCGGCATCTTTGATGTGCCTCAGACCGTTTTTGGCATTATGTTTAAGGGGGTGTTGTGCCAGGTTGTGAGTGTTCTCATCTGCACCAAATATCATTGCGATGAGATGCAGGCAGGCAGCTCACGACACACAGAACACATCATTCCCACAGCGTTTAGACTCCCTAATGGATACATTTTATTCACATCTTATTCCCTATTTTCCTACAAAGTAATCATGTAAGGCAAAAAATAGACTTGCCTCAGCAGCTCACCGTGATTGTGAATATTATCTTACGCCATTAGCCTTGTTATCTTGCAGGTGTAATTGGTTCTCATTTCCATGGCTTATTTGGTTTAAAAATATATTAAATTAATTTTTGAAGTTTTTCTTTCTTCCTCTTCTGAATGTTTACTTTATAATTTTAAATTAAAATAGAGTTTTCATCCATAGCTTACATTATTATATTCCATATTAAGCTGATGTTTTAAAGAGCAATGGATGTTTTGCATTACTTATCAAATTTGCTGCAAAATGCAGTGCAACCTCATTGCTTTAAGACTCATATGCAAATAATATGCATAGTAACTTTTATATCCTTTTTACTGCAATATATTTCTATATTTTAAATATTTATAACAATATTGGGTTTCTTTTGTCTCAATTTATAGGCCTACCTAAAAAATTGTTTTTGGTCAAAATTAATTAAACGTCAATTGTTATTTGTGTACTATTTTTCTTCTTTCCAATGACATATTGAACAAAATAAAACATAGTGAACTGATGCACATCTGCTTTTCACAGCATTTGTTATTCTATCACAGAGCAGTCAGCAGCATATCGAGTGATGATGCCAGTTGGCTCGATGGTTGCATGTCATCATGCTGAACAGCTTCACTGAGCCCAGTTGAATAATGTTGCTATCCCACAGATCCAGTATATTATTCCATATCAAGATCATTCATCAAATGTATGTACAATAAATCAATTAAGGAGAAGTATGCCCTCTACCCAGCAGAATTTAATGAAATCTCTTGTCAGGTATTCAGATAGCTCTTAGTGAATCCATTTGACGAGCTGGTTTGGTTCTTTTAACATAAAAGCATTTATTTTTGGTTTTTCCAGTACCATTCACTTTAAAATGCAATTTCCCGAAAAGCCCTACAAATCATAAACCGAGTCCGAAATTTTCAGTTCAGTTCTGTGATAGAAAATACAATATCCTTTATCCTGTAGGTTTATTTAATACAAAAATATCTGTATCAGGCTCTGAAAATAGCTTTTTATTATTTATGTGTTTTTTTGTTATTATATTTCCATCCTGTTGAAAATGCATATCAACTGAATAAACAAAAAGTGAATAAATTAAGTCTTATGATTATAAAAAGGAGAAGTTCCTTCGAATCTGTGAAACTTTGTCTTCACAGTGGTTTCATAGATATTTAACAAATGTTTTTTTTTTTTTTTTTTTTTTTTTTTTTAATCAATCAATCAATTAATGGCTCTAAAATGTCAAGTGATGCAACCATGCTTTCACCCCACAGCTCATTTTTAAACAGACTTTTTAGTTTTCAGTGACTTTAAAATTAATAGTTTGATTTTGGCAGCTTATTCACCCCATCCACCATCAAATGACAGTGACATTTAAATTGTCTGGAATATAGTAATTATAATTCAATATAGTAATGCAATGACGAAGGAGAAACATTTGGTGTCTGTCACGGGTTACCCAGAGCTGTATTTTTAAGGTTTCTGCTAATATGAGAGTTTACTTAAAAGCAAAAACCAATGATTTTAGAGCACTTATGCTATAATCCTTTGATCAATAGGTCAACTGATTTGGTGGTTGCCTAGCAGCAAAAAAAAAAAAACGCATACTGGACATTGTTAAAAAAATGGTGCGCCTTGCGTTTTCAGGCCTAAAAAACATTTTCGGTGTGATGGGTCCTAAGAAAAGATGGTGGGTCACTAAACACCCAATGTATGTATTTAAGGGTTAAACGATAATACCAAACTACTTTTAGTTAAAATGTATTTTTTTTTTTTTTATCAAGAATTCAAACCACAGATTTTTAATTCAGAAATATAACATCACAGAATTATTTATTTATTATTATTATTATTATTATTATTATTTGTTTGTTTATTTATTTATTTACAATTCTACATCTCAGATAAATTCATTATTATATAAGCTCAATTAATAAAGTGAGCAAATTTAATCTGTTTCATTCTGATTATTTCATTTTAATTGCATGCCTACAATATAGCATTTTTAAATGTCTTTTAACACAGAAATAAATTCTAATCACACTTGTTTTAATATGCATATTAACTTTTCAGTAGAAATCATGTGACAAAGCATTAACATTTACTTTAGACTGGAGATTTAATTTCCTGGTTTATTGACAATAAATAATATGCATTTGAACTAGGTCCAGCTTACTTAAAATGAACAATAATCACCATACTGATGACTATGTGTGAGTCTGAAACAAATGAAAACACACTAAACAAAATAGTCTCTTTAATCTCTTTAATTACCAACAACAACTTTTTACAATCCATTATAAGCCTCCAACATCTGCCACATCTACTTAATTAAATATTGTGATGAATAAGTTAATAGACACTCCCCCAAAAACAACGTATAGACTCACTGAAAAGACTTCACTGACCTGAAACAATTCAATGTTTATGTTTATGTTTATGTTTATGTCTGTTGAAAATACAGAATATGTAAAAAACGTCTTACTGGTATTTTGCAAAATGAAAAGCATCTTTATTAATCAAATAACACAGTAAAATAAAGCTAATTAAATAAAGTTAGGCAAAATTAACAATGGCCACGTTTATTTATTCATCCAACCATGGCAGGTTTGATTGTCAAGACCAATCATGATGCTCTTGGGCTCATTGCTATATTTTCCCCTTCTTTCTTTACCAAATAAATTACTAAAATTATAACTCCTCCCACCTTAGCCAACCTCAAATAGCTAAGGAAAGGAGCCTTTCACAAATAATTTCAGGCTTTTATGCCGAGACACAGCCATGTATAGAGCTATTATGTCTAATATGCCCATGCTCAATTAGATACAATCAATCTGAGTGACCAAAACAGGAGAAGTACAGAGAAACCTGTAGATGAAAAGCTGAGAAGAAAGATGAAATTGCCTCCATTTCACACATTTGCATTTCCATTTCAAAGATATCCTTTCTATGCATAACTAGAAAAGGATTTGAAGCTGTGAAAATCTATCATGCACGTGGAAGAAACACTTGACATGTCATGTGTTCAGAGATAGGTTTTTTGTTTGTTTGTTTGTTTGTTTGTTTGTTTGTTTTGTTTTGTTTTCAGTGATAAGACAGACTTTGACCTGGAACCAAAGAGATCATTGTTAAGCCTCTTATGAAGCTGCAATCTATGTACTTATCTCTACAGGACTTTTGCATGTGAATGGATTGTGATGTCAAATTAAACGTAATGGCTCACTATCAGCGGGCCTTATAAATAGGGAGGGAAGAAAGCCCAAAGAAGGGCTTCATGTGACACTTACACTGATTAATAGATTACTCAGAGCTGACCTTTTGTTGTCCTGATAATAAATGATTTTCTGCAAACAAACTGTATGGAGCAACTATACCTAGAAAGGGCTGAGTCTCTAAATAACTTTTATAAGTGTGTATTACAAAGAGAGAGAGAAAGAGAGAGAGAGTCTTGAACCATGTAATATCTTCTTGTAATTGTTTTTTTGAGTAATTGGTGGACTGTGATTAATGGCACATGCTAACGGGTGACCAGTCTGCTTGAACATAATTTCAGATATTTTGCAGGGGCAGAGAAGGCTTTTCATTTCCAATAAAGACTGCAAATGAACTTAACAATAGGATAGGTTTCCATCAGACTAACAGGCTGTTTCATAGACTTTTCAGATTCTTTGAGCTGAAAAAGATTGCTGGACCAGGAGAATCCCCGGGGTTTACAAATGGGAAATGGCTTTTAATTAGGCAGCTGTCCAAGCCTGTAAAAAGGGCATAAGGGTAATTCACATATTAAAGAAAAAGAGGGCCTAATTTAGATAGTTTAGACTAGATAAGTATGAAAAGTATCAATTCATCTAGCCATCGTAACTCTGCCTCTGCTCTGTTTTAGCAAGTTTTATGTGAGATTTAATGTGTTTAATACATGGAACTAAATAAAATATGTGTAAAATATGTGAGTCACAGAAACATTTTGTGGTCAGACAACAGCTAAGACATTGTCAATGCTAACATTTTGTGTTTCTGTTGTAAATACACCATCTGGGGTTCATTCTCTCTATTTCTCTATCATATTCTCTCCACATACAAGTATTTTATTATATACATACTAGTTAGTACATACTAAAAGTGCCATATATCGTTCATATTTAAAGACTAGAATTATTACTAAGAACTGCGTTCTTGTGGTGTCATCATCAAATCGGTGGTCATGAGCATAATTTTTTACTGTTGCTCTAGAGATTTGTTACACACAGATCAACTGGCTCAAACCATCTACGTATAATTAGGAAAGAGTGCCCATGATAAAAGATGGCAGAACTGAAATTGTGTACGTTCAGAGGGTCTGACACCAGCTAAGACATTGTCATTGCTAACATGAATGCCAACTCATAATTCACAGACCTCAGCCTGCTGAGAGTACTAATCCCAATATTTTCTTTAGTGCATGAAGTTGCATTGGCCTCAAGTATTATTACTACAGAGAAGAACATCATGGATATAAATGCGAGCTTTGTGGTTGTGCAAACTGACAGAAATCCTTCCTTTTATGTTCATACTAAGAGTCTATTCAGCGCAACATGGTAAGCTTCTAAACAGACTTAGCTTCTAAGAGCTTGAAGGCAATCTTTCACTAGATGATACAGATATTTACCTTTTGAGCTCCATGACTCTGAAGCCCGAAAGGAAGGAAAATGAAATAAAATCCAAGACACAACAGCAAAATTCCTACCTGACCATCAAATCTATTGTAATTTTAACAATTCCACAAAAAATAAAAAATAATACAAAATACATGAGGCATAATTACTGGTTTAAATGTTGTTTTATTGGCACAATGAAATGGCATTAAAAAAATGAAATAAAATCATCTTAACTTACAAAATACAAAAATAAATTAATAAGTCTGAAACACATTTTTAAAGCAGCAATGGTTCTCAAGCTGAATAACTGAAGTACCAAACTGCTAAGAGAACATTTTTGCAGTTGTCAAATATTGTGCGTGTGCTTGAGTCACTGAATCACAACACATGGTGCCATGGATTTTCTGTCATTTAAAGATTTTAAATATTGTCACTTTGATTTTTTTTATGTCTTATTCAGCAGGCAAAATATTAATGCAATTATATATATATATATATATATATATATATATATATATATATATATATATATATATATATATATATATATATATATATATATATATACCAAAACAGCATGTCAATAAATCCTTCTGGTTATCAAATACTGTAAGTGTGTGCATAATAATCAAGCCCAGTCTCATGAAAATGCATATAAATAGTACGGCAAAATTAAAAACAAAAACGTTTTGCATTGATATGCAAAAATGGACTTTGGCATGCATATGATACATATGTGTTTGGCATGAATATAATATACCGTTTTTGTGTGCATGTGATATTAAATTTGTTGGCGTGCATATGATACACAGGTTTAACTTACATATGTTAAACATCTACCCCACAACTCTAAACCTACCCACTGCGTAGCGTATACATGCCAAAATCCATTTTTGTGTATCAATACCATGAGTTTTCGTTTTTATTTGGCATACTATTTATGCACACTTTTTATGAGATCGGGTTAAATAATCACACAAGCTATGCAGTGTAATTAAATCTTCTACATTCCCAGCATCCACCCATGATGGTTGCTTAGTTTTGTATTGCAAGCCAACATCTCAATAAGTATCTTGATGTCTAACAGAAACAAATATTATACACACAGAGAGGTCAGTCCATACCAGCAGCAGCAGATCTCCTTGAAGGTCTTTCTCATCTCTTGGCTCCTGAAGGCATAGATGAGAGGGTCTATGACCGAGTTGCACATGATGAGGATCAGGTACATGTTGAAGTGGGACATGAAGCAGATGCAATAAGGGTTCCGTGGACAGGAAATCATGAGGATGAGGTGCAAGAAAAAGGGAGCCCAGCACACAACGAATACACCTAGCAGGATAGTGATGGTGATGGCCCCTTTCATATTTGCCGCCTGCCAGATAGGGCCATTGCCAGGGAGAGCAGCAATGCGCTTCATGTGCAGTCGGGCTAGAAGAAACATGTGGACGTAGAGCGAGGCCATAAGTGCCAGCATGGTGAAGAACATACTGATAAGGCAGATGAGAACAGTGGTGCTCTCCGAGTACACGATAAAGAGCACGCCAGAGACCATGCAGAAGGTCCAGATGCAGGTGATGATGGTGCCCGCCCGCCGTTGAGTCATGATGTTGTGGTAGCGCAAGGCGTAGAAGATTGTGATGTAGCGGTCCACCGCGATGGCTAGCAAACTCCAAATGGAGGCCAACAGTGAGCTACAAATCATAGAGTCAAAAATGTTGTCCATGTTCTTGATGATGCTCTCGCGATTGGTCAGGTTGCCCCCTGTGATGAGTGCCATCACTACTGTTTCTGAGGCGTTGGAGACACTGACCAACAAGTCTGCTACGGCTAAACTGCAGATAAAGAAATACATGGGAGAATGAAGGTTCTTGTTCTTGACAATAGCCGCAATCACCAGAATGTTCTCCAGGAGACTGACAAGCCCGAGCGTGAGGAAGACCTCTGTGGAGATGAGCAGCTGCTCATAGCATCCAGAGGCTGATCCTCTCTCGCCCTGAGCAGGCTTTCCCACTGGTATTGCTCCCTGGCTGTGATTCCGGTATTGCTGCAGTCCATGATGAAGTGAGGTGTTCATTTCCCTAAATATCCGTAGTCAGTGGCTTGATCTGTGTCTGCTTCAGTCTGGTGAATTTGAATTGAACATCATCCGTCATGTAGATCAAAGAAAGCAGGTACTGTGTGAGCATCTGTCACCTCACCTCTGTGATAACTCTTCCTCCAAATCAGTAAAAACGTCTGGAAATTGTCTGCAAGCTACACAAAACAAAAATAAATGAATGTAAAAAAAATAGAGACAGAAACATGCAAACAGGGAATCAGAGGACAGGAGACAGCATCAATCGACTGAATCTGAAAACGCTGACTCTGTTTCAACACTGTTGAAGTGCAGTGTTTGGAGTGAGGTACTCGGTCTCCAGAGCTTCCAGCACTTGGCAGGCAGGAGAGTGAAATACTCTTGCCTCTACAGCCACTGACTGGCACAACGAGCCCAGGCTCCTCCCACAGCTATCTCCACCAATCATAGGCAGTTTTAATGGATGAATGTAAGCTAATATCAGAAGGAGGTCAGCGTATGAATGGGATTGCCTCTCTTTTCAACAAATACATAAAATCCTTTATAGGAGGTATTTACTTGAAGCATTTTGGTGGTATGTTTCTAAAATTAAGCAATTCAAGGAACAATCACTGATTGTATCTTGCAAGGAATATATATATATATATATATATATATATATATATATATATATATACATATCAGTGAGATAACTGACAATCACTTGTTTAATTTCTGAGTAAATTAGTGTTTTGAATGCATTGGCTATTTTAATGATCGAATGATTCACTCAAAGAGAGTCACTTTTTTTAAGTTCTGAATAAATCTGAAGATATTCCATAAATTAAATGAATCTGTTAAATAAATAAGTGATTAACTTATAAAGACAGTTAATTGATTAGTTTCTATCATAGTCTGTTTGAAAGATTTGGTTATATGAATGATTTAATGGTTCTATCCAATGGTTACTAGGTTTGATTGTGAATAAACTAGTGTTACAGAAAACTAGAAGTGATACATATAGTTAAAGGTCACAATGCTGTTGGACTGCTCAGGCAATCAAATTTGAGGACCAGAATAATTGTTGATTAATATTGCCTATTGTTTTATTTACAGGTTTGGATTAGCATCTAACAAATCACCTCATTAGCATTTTATGAATGCTTAATGAGGCTCATGAATCAGAGCTGACTACTCTCTTTAGCCTATTGATTATACAGTTTTATGCCCAAACGCAGAAAATCACTTACAGTCAACAGAGCCTGAAGACAGGGACTGACCCCTTCTGTGATCATCACATGGGAATAGACACTATGAATATTGTACAAACAACAGCTAATCAAGTTTAGTGAAGAGGTGAGACAAACAAGTATTCGTTAAAAGAAAAATAGAAACTGGAAAAGAAGAAATTTAATGAGATTTGTAATGCTGATACATTAAGGGAAGGTTTTTTTTTTGAGAGAGAGAGAGAGAGAGAGAGAACTGATTATGGCATTGCAGTAACAAAAACAATATAAAAAAAAAAAATCTGACTAATGCTTAATAATAATCCTAATATTTGCACAGTTCCAATCCCCCAAAACTGAGCATATTGAAATCTTAATTTGTACGATTTTCTCGTCGATCTCAAAGGGATAAATTTCATTTCAAATTCAGATAAATTGTTGGTGCTAAATAAGTAAATTAAAAAAGGAAAGGATTAAAAACACCAACATTAAAAGTCCAGTTTTAAAAAGCAAAGTTGCAATAATGGGTTTTCAAGAAAAAAAAAAAAAAATGCAAAGCTGTTATGTAACATACAAGCCCTCCTACTTTGTTTCTTGTGAAACCCCTAAGCAAGAAGGCTGCATATTGGATCAGAGCAGGCCTCTTACATTCTTTATAGCTTCATAAGTCAGAGGTATTCCTACGGGTACTGTACATGACACTAAATTCTAGAATTCTCCACATTGTTAACTGGGTTACAATGTGTAAACTTTAGAATTTCCATCTCACACCAGCACTGTAACATGATCTTAAGTGTCATGACCATGCTACATCTCACTGACCCCCAGTGTAAGAAATGCATAAAAATATGAAGAGAAAATTGTGTTTCTGTAGACCTATATCTTCCTATATCATCCTCTTGTCTTGTTACATTAAATGGCCATGTTTTCAACTGTACTTATGCAAGCCTTGAGATTTTTAACATTCACAGTATGGTATACAGCATGTCCTTGAGCTTAACACCACATAGAAAGTTTTATTTAAAAGACGAAAAAAAAAAATGTGCACAGAAAGAGCTGAGGTAGAAGAATGTTCTAAAGTAATACATTATACTTGTGAAAGTAAGAAATATTTCACATTCATTTAAAATCAGCAATAATAGAGCATAATTCAACACACAAACATGTCAGCACAAATTGATTTTTCTGGCGGCATTGACATTGCTAACAAAAAATAAATGGATTTTAAATTTGAATAGTAATTGTAATAAAAAGTTTTCTGATAACATTCTCTCCAATTTGTGTGCAAACTATTACAAATGACTCTTAACCTAACCTAGCACAGCACAATACAACATAACGTTTCTAGCATTTAAAAAAACTGAATTTTTCCATCTAAAAACTATATCTAAATTATGACCTCTCAATGTCAAATTCAAAAATGTTAACTCTTGCATTCATGAACTCAAGGTTGGATTATTGTAATGCTTTATTGGGTGGTTGCTTACTATAACCAGGAAGTATGACCACATTAGCCCGGTTCTGTCGACACTGCACTGGCTCCCTATTAAACATTGTATAGATTTAAGTATCTTGCTTATTACTTATAAAGCCCTGAATGGTTTAGCACCTCACTGTTTGAATGAGCTCTTATTGCTTTATAGTCCTCCACATCCACTGCATTCTCAAAACTCTGGCAACTTGATAATGCCTAGAATTTCAAAATCAACTGCCGGCGACAGATCCTTTTTCTATTTAGCACCAAAACTCTGCAGAGGCAGATACACTCTGTCAGTTTAAATCTAGATTAAAGACCCATCTCTTAAACCTGGCTTACACATAACACACAAACAGATTTCTAATATTCAAATCTGTTAATGGATTTTTAGGCTGCATTAATTAGGAAAACCAGAAACACTTCTCATAACACCCGATGTACTTGCTACATCATTAGAAGAATGGCATCTATGTTAATATCATTGTTTATTTCTTATTCCGAGGTCACGGTAGCCACCAGATCCAGTCTGTATCCAGATCAGATGGTCACTGCAGTCACCCGGATCCAGTACGTATCCAGCCCAGATGGTGGATCAGCACCTAGAGATGAATTCTGCAGCCCTGCATGTCATTGGAGACCAGGACAACTAGATGAACCCAAGAGACAGATCCCCAGTGAAGATCTTGTCTCCTAGACACCCACCGGGACAAGACCACAGGAACCAGATGAGCCCTCTCCACAATCTGACTTTACTGCAGCCTGGAATTGAACTGGTTTTGTCTGATCAGAGGAGCACTGACCATCCCGTAACCCATTTTGGTGACACTTTATTTTAGGGTCTCTTAACTAGTTGCTTATTAGTATGCATATTACTAGAATATTAGCCATTTATTAGTACTAATTAAGCACATATTATTGCTTATTCTACATGACCTTATTCTACATTCCTAATAAGTAACACTTAATAATAACTTTCAGTTATAAGTAATTTATAAATTATTAGTTAATGATTAATGTATTATATACAAACCATAACTATACTTTCATAAATGATTAATAAGTTGTATGCTAACGATTTACAAATGTAAAGGTTTTTTTTTTTTTTTATGTTTAAATCATGAAAATAAATCAAACAGATCATTAGTAAATGGTGTATTAGTTGATACATTATTTATCATTTATAAATCATTAAAGTATTTTTGTCAAAATAGTTTTGTATCATCTCAATAAACAATTGTTAATCATGAACAAATGGTGAACAAACCATTAGTAAATGATCAGTATGTGATTTATTGATGCAGTTGTAAGCTGGTCTGTGTTCAAAAGCGAAAACTTGCAGGTATGCTAAAGCACTATTTTAGTAATTTATTTGTTTTGAAGTGGATAAACATTTATAAATGCCTTACAGCCATATGATTCCAGTGGGTTGTGTTAAATTCTTTCATTCATCAGCACAGACTTGTGTTCTGTGTTGAGTGTATGGGATCTAGTGATGACATGAACCTTCCACTGAAGCTCACATTGGGTGCACAGAGTTAAAGACTCCATGTGTGTCAGAGAAGACAGCTGTCTATACCCTCAATTACACTGCATACTAAAAAGTGTTCAACACCTGTTATAGAGGATGTGTAAAAGACTTAATAAGTCATTTATAAAATGTTCTGCATTCCCTAATCTGAAGTATATTATTATTTATCTTATTTAACATTTAATTTTCACATGTTGGTGTAATATTCTGAGCTTGCATTTGACCCTTTTTATTCATTTTAAAGTATACTAAATATGTTTTTGTTTAGGTGAGATGAGAAAATGCATGTTTTTACATTTTACATCTTTGCATATGATTTTTTTGTGTGCTTTCTCATAATGAAGGTTGTTGTTTGCTTAAATGTACAAAACTTAAAAATAATCATATCGATAGTTAACAAACACTGAGAGACATTCTGATATGGTAGAAAGATTTTTAGCTTTAGCTTCTTGCCTAGTTCTTAAAATATCTGATAATGTTCTGATTTCTCTTATACTGTAGCTATAATGCAAAATATGAACAAAATGGTTTAATGAAACATCACAATTCCTGCCATTTCAACCACCATCTATTTACCTGCCTAGGACCGCAGTTATTGGGTCTTATAGCCCTTGGTCCCTTTGGTCAGGATATGAGATCTATATAATAAACATAATGCTCAATATTTATTTCATAAAAGTTGTTTCAAATGTGCTCAGGGAAAACAATAAAAGTTATGTTTAACTGAAAGCTGCATCTTTGTCTCTGCTGAATTCCAGACATCAAGAAATAAGATAGCTTAGATGTGACAAATACCAAAGAAATACATATATACTTTAACCCCATAGAAAATCTATGGGCTATTGTGAAGAGGAAGATGAGATGTGCCAGACGCAAAAATGCAGAAGAGCTGAAGGCCACTATCCGAGCAACCTGGGCTCTCATAACACCTGAGCAGTGCCACAGACTGATCCACTCCATGCCACGCTGCATTGCTGAAGTAATTCAGGCAAAAGGAGCCCCAACTAAGTATTGAGTGCTGTACATGCTCATACTTTTCATGTTCATACTTTTCAGTTGGCCAATATTTCTAAAAATCCTTTCTTTGTATTGATTTAAAGTAATATTCAATTTTTTTTGAGATACTGAATTTGGGATTTTCCTTAGTTGTCAGTTATAATCATCAAAATGAAAAGAAATAAACATGATAAAAATGAGTGACAACATTTTGCAAACAATCAGTGTTTTTTTTTTTTTGTTTTTTTTTTTTTTGAGCACACAATGTCTCTTCAGGCTTGAAAACATTCCTTCTCCCAGATTTATTATAAAGTATACAGGGTCAGCACGAAGAGAAGATGTCCAGCACATCCTGCAGTGGTCTATTAAGAATAACCTGACCCCCAACACACACACACACAAAAAAGAAAGAACTCAGTGAACCTCAAGAAGCTCAGGGCCACAGAACACATTTTGAGCATTGTGAATATCCACACATTCATATTGTTCTAGATCTCTGATACATCTGCCATTGTAAATAAATTCTCTAATACCTCTGCCATGGTAAATAAATTACAAATGAGCACATTTATTTCCTAATAAGTCTAAAAAAGCATGGTAAAAGTGAAAAAGCTCAGCATGTCTATTAAAAGTGTAAACATGGTGGCTCTGTAGTAGCCATCAAAATGCTGGGCTGCATTTCCCTGAAACCTTGTGTGCCTATTAAGAAGACAAAATATATTGTATTAAACACAAACTATTGGCATCATCAGGCTTATATGGGAAAATATATAGCTCCATTTGTTTAAACATCAAACCTAGTTTTACAAGATGTTCAAGCAATGGTTTGAGTTTGGGGATGGGGGCATCTGTTTGCTGACTAATGACGGACAGTGGTTATAGCATAATTGAATAAAACTTGAAACATTATTAATATCATTATAACTGATTATTAAGAGCTGTCTATATCTACTTGACAACAGGCTGTTGGGCATTAGAGCTCATATTCAGCAGCCTCTTGAAGATATTATGTTTTTAAAGCTGAAATGATTTCCTGTTTGAGAGCCACACAAAAGCACACACACAATAAGCTGCTCGGATGAGTGACACAGCTTTTAAAATGAGAAATGAGTCTAAGAATGTGAGAAAAGAGAGACTGAATTAGATGAATTACTGCAATGACCCTAACATGAACATTTTCTGACATAAAGAATCAATTCTATTTTATTTGAAAGAGTACACATCAGACATACATTTTTTATATATATTTGTATTTCTTCAAAAATTACAATCTAACTTTTAGTTTCTAATGATTTCTGACCTTCACTCAAATCTGTGTGTTCATTTCTTCTGACAAATCTTAAGTGAGTAAATGAACTCACTGCTTCCATCAAAGACTTACTTAACTGCTGTTACACTTTCCTTTTTTTTTTTCTTTTTTTTTTTTGTGAATATTTGTGATTTTAAGATTTTGTTTGGATGACAGATAAATCCATTGTCGAGCTGATGACTAAGAGATAAAAGTGACTGTATATGAAAAAAATATAAAACACTATGATTATGCAGAAAATTCATATTCAAGCACATTTGCATTTATTTATCTGACCTTACACTCTCCTGTTTGACCTTACAAAATTAACTTGCACAAATGCATCCAGGCAGCTTTTTTAAATGGTTATGTTTTTAAGTTTTGCAGACATCATAAAAGATACACTCTTAAGAATAAAACAACTTGTTCCTCCTTGTTCCATGTACAGTCATGGCCAAAAGTTTTGTCAGTGACATAATTTTGTGTTTTGCAAAGTTTGCTGCTTATTTGTAGATTTTTTTTTTTTTTCATATGTTTCTATGATACACTGAAAAACAATTATATCAAAGTATATCATAAGATGTAGAAGCATTTATTAGCAAATATAAAATATAATGAGTCAATATTTCGAGTGTTGACCCTTGTTCTTCATAACCTCAGCAGTCCGCTCTGGCATGCTGCATACCCAAACTTAACATATTATTCCCTTTTACCTACACTGAGGTAAGCTACTGAATACGTACACTTAAGCTGTACATGGCAGATTATAGTCTACAGCATTACATGTTTTTATTGACATGCACAATTGTCAGTGCTCTTAACAACAGTTATTAGCTGAATACATTAATGAATGACAATTTACATTGAACATGAATAAATACATATAGAATTAAAACAAAATGAGGACAAAAAATAGACCAAGGTTCCTCAATGATGCCTTAAGTGATGCGGTACCATCGAGCAGGACGAAGGAGTCTCACCATGCGGCGAGAAAGTATATTATCTGTATATGCTTCCATTAGGATTGATTTTGGATAAATATGGTGTGTCATTTCATTCTTACGCTGATGACACTCAGTTGTATTTGTCTTTTAACCCAGATTCTTCCAGTGCCTTGGGGCGTCTGTTGGCTTGTGTAGATGAGGTGAAGCCCTGATGTTTGATACATTTTTGAGTCTTAATGAATCAAAGCAGAGATCATTATATTTGGTCATTATAAGGCTGGAGTAAATATGGCAACATTAAGCCCTTTTAGGAAAAATCAAGCAAAAAACTTGGGTGTTATCTGTGATAGTGCTTTAAAATTGAACTCTCAAATTAGTGAAGTTGTCAAAGTTAGCTTCTACCAATTAAGATTGATTAGTAAGATCAAGCCTTTCTTAGCACGTACAGACTTGGAGAAGCTCATTCATGTTTTTATTTTTTCTCGATTAGACTATTGCAACTCACTTTATTACGATCCTCATTCACAAATTTTGGACGGATTAGAAATGGCTCAAAATTCAGCTGCAAGACTACTGACGGGTACTCGGAAGTATGATCACATTATTCCAGTTTTGAGATCATTGCATTGGTAACCAGTATCTTATAGAATTAATTAAAATATATATATTTTTGTTTTTAAATCCCTGCATGGTATAGCCCCTCCATACATTGCTGATCATATTCAAGTTCAAGAGTCGAAGAGATCATTACGATTGAATGGACAAAATCTCCTACATGTTCCTCTATCAAAATAAAAATTCCGAGGTGACCGTGCATTTTTGGCAGCTCCCCCAAGGCTTTGGAACAGTTTGCCAGTGTCTTTGTGTCAATTATTTTCTCTGACTGAATTTAAGAAGCAGTTAAAACCTTTTTTTTTTTATCATTAGCCTTTGATCAGGAATGAGTGCCGGGATATTGTTGCTGTAGTTATCCTTTGGTCTGTCTGGTATGCTGTGTATTGTTGATTTTAATATTTGCCTTTATATTCTTTTAGTTGAACTTACTGTACAGCACTTTGGTCAACTTTGTTGTTTTATTGGGTGCTTTATAAATAAAGTTGGAGTCAGTCGAAGTTGGAGGCAGTCGAAGTTGGAGACAGAACACCCACTCATCCATAAAACATACCCATGTTCTTGACATCAGAAATATTTCACGAGTTACAGATGAGTATAAGAACTCTAAGAAATGTAAAATCAAAATAAACTGCATACAAAGTAGCGCTGCTTTTAAGGGATCAAAGGCAAAGGTGAGTGATTGTATATGCACAGTACATAGAGTGCTTATAGCCCAATACCACACAGCAATAGACTAATGCACTCACCCGCTCTCACTAATGTAAGCCTATAGACCTGCTTTTCATGAAATTAAATGTGAATTTATGGTTTCGGTACATGCGGCATGTTGTTTTATAACTGTGCTGTTTTTGTTGGTTTACATTTTTTAAACATGTGCAATGGCTCTGTGAGCTCGTGTTAATATGAATAACTTGTACCATATATTACTTCATAAGAAAATAGCTCTGAAGCCTTTTTGGAGTAAATTCCTAACTTTCTCACAAGCATCATAACATTTTAGCCATTTGCTCAATTTACAGCTTGAATTTAACTATCCTAAATTCACACAATAACAATAATAATAATAATAATAATAATAATAATTATTATTATTATTATTATTATTATTATTATTATTATACATTTTTTGTATATATATAAAATCATTTTATATATCAAATATCTAAATTATTTTAATTATGGGCACATCCATTATTCAGTTAAACAAAATTCCTAATGTGTGCACTCATGTAACTTCTGAAGATATTATGTTTCATAGTCTGCATCATGGATTTTCATTGCTCCTTATTCAAAACTGTTAAGAGTGTGTTGTGTCTAATTGGAAGATCCCACTCACCAATAAACTGAATACTGTTGTTACAAGGATTTTATGCTCCTTTTGTTTCATCTGTCTGTCCTTACTTCACATAAAAAAATGCATTAACACTGCAATACTGGGAACATAAGCAATTTCACATCCATTTATGACTAAAATCTTCTCTAAGCTTTGAAGTTCTTTTCACCTTCACTTCAGATCCTGGCAGACGTGATGATATACTGACTCTGACTGCTCTTCTCTACCTGATTCTATTCTGTCCCTGCTGTCATAATTGGCATTCCTCTTGCATCTCTTTCTAGCCTTAAAACAAGCACAATTAGGCATTTAACACACTTCTGTTAGTTATATTTGTACAATTAAACCTACATAACACATAAAAACATGTTTATCTCATTCCTTGTCATGACAGCATATTGATGAAAACAGATTTTCCATGACTATAATGCTTGTTGGTGAAACACTGGCAGGTAATTTTTAGGAAGAAAATTACATCTCAGAATTACTTAATACACTCAGGATTTTTGAGGTCCAGTGTGGGATACAATATCATGTGAGAATTTAAAATTTTCTTACACTGTCTTATACAATTAAGTTCAAATGTGTTATTACAATAACACAAAAATTACAACATTTTTAAACCACTGTAAACCATATACCTTTCGAGTTGATATGGCTTTTCCAGATAAAATCTTGGAAGAACTAATTAAATTCTTACATCACTGACAAAGGCCTTTCCCAAATGCCTTTGGGTTTGGACAACCAAATCCTCACAATCTCTCAGGAAAACAGAACTATTTTATTAGATAGCAAATTTGAATGAATTTGTATGAAAACATGATTTTTAGAAAAATGTTCGGCATGAAGGTCCACCCTTTTATTTTTTTAGTACAGCCTTTAAAACAAACTATCTGCATTAATTAAAATGAATGCCAAAGCAAACAAAAAAACTAAAAACTGTATTTCATAAAATAAATATTAAGTTTGTAATCAACATATAAACACAATTGTCTTCCACTTATCAATTGCAAGATGATTTCTATCAGGCTGGGGACAGTTCTGATCACAGATGGCTGTATGACATCAAGAAATGGCAAAGGCTTAGATCATGAATGTTAATTAAGTGCAGCATGAATAATTATTATTTATTTATTTTTTTCAATGCTTTGATGAACCAGAGCTGGTTTATAGAATTTTATAATTGTCACTCATGTGTGAAACAACATGCTCTCCTAAAAGACACATATTTAAATGATTTCAGGTTCTTATTCATATTTGTATCAGCATTTTATTTGATTTTAAAACAAAACTCTTTTATGAACTACTCATACTACACGAGAAGTTTTGTCAGTGAAAATCATTTTGTTGACTTGTGTACATATGTCTTAAGATGCTATAAACACGTTATTCTATAAAACATAAAATATTAAGAATTCTTAAACCATTAACTTTGACAGCATATAGGACAGCAGATCTGTAATGGCTGGTTTGAAAAAATCCTTTCCTCAAGTAATTTCACGTGGAATGAGCCAGCAAAGCAAATTCATGTAAATAACACTAAAATTGCAAAACACAAATGTCTATATTTGCTTAAGTGATTTGTGTCGTTTACTTTGAAAAAAAATTTATTTACTACCATGTTGCATGTCATAAAGACCCACTGGAGTGTTCAAAAAAATTAATTTGTGAATCTGCTTATCCATATAAGTGCATAAACACATTAACAAGCATGTCAATAGATCCTAACGTACGTATGTAGCTAATTAATACTCATGTTCACCAAGTTTGGGGAATTTTAAAAGCTAACTTATAAACTGTACAGGTGTGCTGTGAATGTACAATTTTCACTGTGCATATAAAACGCTATGTGCTCAAGCAAGCATACCAGACTGCAAGGCCTGCTGGGGTGTGATTACTGGATGCCTGCTTGAGAAAACAAACTGCTCTTCAATTTGACTGTGCACCAGAGGAATGATTTTCAATAAAACAGACCTCCTGCACTGAAGTGCAACATTTAGACCTAGGAAGAAGGAATGAAAATGTGGTATATTTATTACATGGAATATTACAGCGGGCTAAACCACAGGCCAGCTCCTACGTTTTTCAGTCGTATGTGCATGTATCTGAGGTTCCTGAATTTAACACCAGCAGCACACAGGCCACGTTCACACATTAGAAGCAGATTATGGTTCTTAGTCCTATTTTAACTGATTAATTATGCTACTATCACTACTCACACCTGTAATTTTTCAGGACTCACAAACCCCATTTTTCACAGTGGACCCAAACTGGACTGGACGTCACGATGTTGGCACAACCTAAAAACAACAAATATCAATGTCAGACATCACAGGTCGGTACTTGGCATCAAATTAACATTGATATTAGACATTGAATTTACATAGAATTTTGGTCACCTGACATCGCAAACGAAATGTAACCAAATATATTTTCTGATAGATCAGTTTTCCACAATACTTCAAAGAGACACGCTCCCTAAATATCACAACTCAGCAACTCTTCATCTAAAATTCACAGTTTCTCACGTACAAATACAACTTTGGTCATTCATGCACGTGGATTATGTAATTACGATATCTCCAACTATACTTTCTGAGCCCTTTTGTACAGTTTAGGGTCTCATTCAATGGGATTGCTAGAAATCTTAGCCCTCACGCCCACTTTTTTTGGTGAAACTCCTCTTAAGGACTGTGTACACCAAGGTCAATAATTATAATGATAAATATAATTATGATGTTATAAAATTCATTCTAATTCTAAGAGAGTTGTTGTAACAATAACAACACAGAGAAGCAATTTGGTTAAAGCATTTTTTTTCCAGCTGATACAATAAAAACATTGATAGCCAATCAAAATGCGCCTGACTTTATAGAGGTCAAGCATTTAAAGCAGCAGTGCACACTTATAATAAACAGAATGTTATAACATCTGTTGGTGTAGATGCTAAGCCATCATTCTAGTGATCTTTATAGTATTCTTTCTTGGCATAAACAGGCCGAGTATTTTCTTCAATTTCTACTTGTTTCTTCTCTCATTTTTAAGCAAACAATTAATGTCAGTCACATAATCTTGCAGTGCATTGGGGCATAATAAATGATCAAAATATAGAAATTACACACAAAAAAAATACTTATTTCACTCATGTCTAAAACAACAACAAAAAAAGGCATCCATTAGCCAGTGTTTTACCAATACGTGGAATCTTCATTTAATGTAGAAAGGGACTATTCCATTCAGTGAAGTTGCCATGGCTGCACTTGTGCCAGGCAAGGTAATGTTCAAGGACTAAACATGGAAATAATTTAACCAATGAGACTGATGGAAGCAGTGTGGCCAGCCTGATTAAAAACCGTGAAAAGAAATAATAAAAACAAGCCTTCATATCTCACTCGCTGCTCCCTCTATTCACTTCGGCCAAGCTATTTTCACACCATTTGAAAGACTGAGCTCCATTGTGCTCCTCTTAAATAGGATCTCTGCTGGCCCGCCCTCACTGAAAAGCTAAGACACCAGCTTCTATATATCTAAATGTAGTCATATGGACAAAATGAAATCTGATTTGCATCAAAGACAAAATAATAATAATATTTGTACACTCTTAAAAAAATAAAGGTGCTCCACAATGCCATAGAAGAAACGTATTGTCTAAATGGTTCCATGAAGAACATTTTACATCTTACAACCTGTTTCACAAAAGTTTATTTGCGGTCAAAGAAGGTTCTTCACAATTTAAAAAGGTTAAGAAAGTGATTGTTCTTTAAAGATCCTTTGATTGAATTGTTCTTTGTGGAACCAAAAATGGTTCTTCTGTGTGAAGAACCTTTTAAGCAGCTTTATTTTTAAGAATGTATTTGTTTATACAAATATAATAGCAGTATGCATGGTGGATTTTGATATTCATTTTTCAGATTTTAAGATTTTAGATTTAAACAGAAGCATTCCTTATAACTTCTTAATAAATCTGACAAGTAAAAGATTCTTTTTTTTTTTCTACAGCATGTTGAAAAGAAGCCAGCAGGATTTATAAAAGTGAAATAATTGGCCTTGAAGTACAGTGCTTCTGTTGCTTCACATAAACCTGCTTTTTTTTCTTTCTTTTTTTTTCCCTTTCTGTCAGTGTGGAGGAGTTGAAGAGCATGAACACATTCATATCAGTTAAGAAAAGAAGAGAGAGTTTAAAAAGTTGAAAACATGAAAATTAGCCATGGTTTAAAAAAAAAAAAAAGCATGGTTATATGGTTAACCACGGTAACCACAAATTAAACATGGTTTGCTGCACTATAGTTCATGGTATTTGTAGTAGAACTGAGGTTATACAAATGGTAATCAGTATGCCAAATAACAAAACAAAACAAAAATGGGGGGGTACTGGACCATAATCACAAATCATTTGTGAGAATAATGTGCAATTTGTCAAGTCAAGTCAATTTATTTATATAGCTCTTTAAACAAAATACATTGCGTCAAAGCAACTGAACAAAATTTATTAGGAAAACAGTGTGTCAATAATGCAAAATGATAGTTAAAGGCAGTTCATCATTGAATTCAGTGATGTCATCTCTTTTCAGTTAAATAGTGTCTGTGCATTTATTTGCAATCTAGTCAACGATATCGCTGTAGATGAAGTGACCCCAACTAAGCAAGCCAGAGGCGACAGCAGCAAGGAACCGAAACTCCATCAGTGACAAAATGGAGAAAAAAACCTAGGGAGAAACCAGGCTCAGTTGGGGGGCCAGTTCTCCTCTGACCAGACGAAACCAACAGTTCAATTCCAGGCTGCAGCAAAGTCCGATTGTGCAGAAGAATCATCTGTTTCCTGTGGTCTTGTCCTGGTTGTCATCTGAGACAAGGTCCTTACAGGGGATCTGTATCTGGGGCTCTAGTTGTCCTGGTCTCCGCTGGGCAGTAGAGGTCCTTTCTAGGTGCTTATACACCATCTGGTCTGGATATGTACTGGATCCGGGTGACTGCAGTGGATACAGACTGGATCTGGTGGCTACGGTGACCTCAGAATAAGAGAGAAACAGACAAATATTAGCGTTGATGCCATTCTTCTAATGATGTAGCTAGTACATAGGGTGTTATGTGAAGTGTTCCCGGTTCCAGTTTACCTAATTAATGCAGCCTAAAAGTCCTTTAACGGATTTGGATATTAAAAGCATATTAGTATGTTATGTGTAAGCCAGGTTAAAGAGATGGGTCTTTAATCTAGATTTAAACTGCAATAGTGTGTCTGCCTCCCGAACAATGTTAGGTAGGTTATTCCAGAGTTTAGGCGCCAAATAGGAAAAGGATCTGCCGCCCGCAGCTGATTTTGATATTCTAGGTATTAGCAAATTGCCTGAGTTTTGAGAACGTAGCGGACGTAGAGGATTATAATGTAAAAGGAGCTCATTCAAATACTGAGGTGCTAAACCATTCAGGGCTTTGTAAGTAATAAGCAATATTTTAAAATCTATAAGATGTTTGATAGGGTGCCAGTGCAGTCTTGACAGGACCGGGCTAATATGGTCATACTTCCTGGTTCTAGTAAGAACTCTTGCTGCTACATTTTGGACTAGCTGTAGTTTGTTTACTAAGCCAAACTACCACAATAAAGCATTACAATAATCTAACCTTGAGGTCATAAATGCATGGATTAACATTTCTGCATTTGACATTGAGAGCGTAGGCCGTAATTTAGATATATTTTTGAGATGGAAAAATGCAGTTTTACAAACGCTAGAAACGTGGCTTTCTAAGGAAAGATTGCGATCAAATAGCACACCTAGGTTCCTAACTGATGACGAAGAATTGACAGAGCAACCATCAAGTCTTAGACAGTGTTCTAGGTTATTACAAGCAGAGTTTTTAGGTCCTATAATTAATTTTTCAGAATTTAGCAGTAAGAAATTACTAGTCATCCAGTTTTTTAAATCGACTATGCATTACATTAGTTTTTCAAATTGATGTGTTACACCGGGCCGTGAAGAAATATAGAGCTGAGTATCATCAGCATAACAGTGAAAGCTAACATCATGTTTCCTGATGATATCTCCCAAGAGTAACATATAAAGCGTGAAGAGTAGCGGCCCTAGTACTGAGCCTTGAGGTACTCCATACTGCACTTGTGATCGATATGATACATCTTTTGTGTCTGTTTAGATCTGCTCCCTGCTGAGGATGGAGAGGAAGCAACTAAGCACTTCATCCAGGAGCTGGTAAACATCTTGCTGGCCTACATCAGTAAATCCCTCAAACTTTTTTCCACTATCTTCACCGGCTTCAGCCTGGAGCTCCCTGACCAGAAAGATAACCTGGAGCAGCTGTTGGTGGACTGCAGAGACACACTTAAATATGTGAGTATATATATGAGTTAAAAAGGTAAGAACAAGCTAAATAACATGGGTTATTTAGTGGAGGCTTTTGTAAATGTTGTCCTTTAATGCTGTCATATCATCCAAGATTTTTCAACCAACTGTCAACTGGATATGACATCATTGGTCTGGCAGGAGAATGGTTGACTTTCACAGCAAATACAAACATGTAAGTCAAGAGTTAATTTTTTTTCAAAATTCATATCATAATTATGAATGAACAGAACAATTAATGTATAAGGGTGGCCAGGGATGTTTGCAACACATTTAAAATTAGATATAGGGATGAAAATTATTCTGTTCCAACATTGATTTATTGTATTTTTTATCAAAAAATACCTATTTTTAGCAGATAGTATAGTAATATAATGCATTATTCATTATATTTATATTAGCAAGCTTGAGATTATAATTTCTTTAAATTATACAGAAAGATGCTGACTGAATGTGATCTTGCTGTGTATTCTAAGAAAAGAGCAAGTTTTAAAAGGATAGTGCACCTAAAAATGTCGAAATTGAAGTCGAATCACTCTCTATCGCCTTCACTGTGCACTACGAGCCATCCACTCTACAAGAAATACACTGTGAAAAAGTCACTGACTTAGCTGGCAGCTGCACAGCATCTATCTAAGTACAGGGGGCTGAAACTTTGGATTCCAGAGAGCATTTGATTGGTCAGAAGATTTGACAAGACAATGAAGTACGATGTGACATCAAAAAAATTGAGTTGAGCCGTTTGGCGGAAGTGATGAACTGCAAGCTTTGAATGCTTATATCTTCTAAATGAAAATTTTGTCTCTGTTTTGGAGTGCACTGCCTTATAGATAATCTTAAGACTTATCTATTTATACTAACACCCAAACAACTTTCATTTAGTTTTCATGGGGACTTTAACTCTGCAGCCCTCCAGGAATTGAGTTTAGCACCCCTGGCTTAAGTGGACTAAATGATTAGAGAAGTCACGACATATATGACATCAATGACATTAAAGATGCATTTAGAAAATATATGTTTTTTCATTTCCAAATTGACTTTAAAGCAAAGTTTTTTTCTCATTTTGCCCATTCCCATTTATTTTACATTTCTTCAAGGCACATATGTTCCTCTCTGTTTACAGGTTCACTTATGAAATATCCCCGGTCTTTATATTCATGAAGTAAGTAGTTCTGAGAAAAATGCATTCAATTATTGGATGGCCGGAGGAAGATGGAGATGGCATATTTTGTACCTGTAACAAGCTGAAAGCACAAAAATACAGGAAGCATTTATATTTGCCTTTTGAAAAATGAACATTGGAACTTTTCCATCATTTGTATTTCATTAAGCAGCTAATGGCTTTCTCTGCAGGAGGCACCAATCTGTACAGTGTGTTGTTGGCCAGGTTTATCTCTTTCCGGTGGTGAAGACCCACGGGATGTCTGCGATACCTCGTCTGGCACTGTTCACCTCTGCGCACGTACATGATTTCATTATTGTTTCCTCTTCTCTCAGCAGGCATGCTGTGACAGTTCCACTTACTCTCTGAGACACATAGCCAAACACATTTCAGCTATTACCTCCTGACCCGCTGATTGGGAGGTCAGACGTTACGTGTCACAGCAGTGTTTTTTAAAAGTGCTGATAAACTAACATTAATTAGAATATTGAATGTCTTGTTACGGTAAAGCAAACGGTCAGAACATGTTAGCTGTTTGCCTCTGCATGTTTAACATACGCTTTCCTTATTAGAGTCATTATTCAATCAAGAAGTCAGCAGCAGTTCTCGGCATCGGCTCTGAAAATGTTATAGTCATCAGATGTGACGAAAGGTAAGATTGGTGGATGGAATCATAAGTTCATCATTTGCAATGTGTCCAGTTTACCAAGATTAATAAAATGGTCAGTTTCTCTCTGTGAGGGGGAAGATGATCTCATCAGAACTGAGCTCCAGCATTGAGGCAGGAGAGTCTAAGGTCTTGTCTAGTCAAGTAATATGAGCTGACTCTGAGCTGAATATTTAAAAGGGGTCATATGAAATTGCTAAAAATATTATTTTAGTGTATTAAGTGTAATGAAATGTGTTTATGCGGTTTAAGGTTAAAAAAAAAACATTAAAAAAACTCTTCTTGCTTTCTATGCCTTTCTGAAACACATACATTTTTAAAGTTCATCGTTTTGTAAACAATTACTAAGAAACAGTAAGTAAAACTGAATTAAATGTGAAATTTTTAAGTAGAAAAAACAAAACAGTATTTTCTTGTAAAGGCCAATTCTCACTGCTCCGACAGATGCAGCAACAGACATGTTTGTCAGGTTTTAGACTCTGTGCCTTTTGCCATTGGTCAGTGCTTATTTTTGTTGACTGACAATGTTCTGTGCAATTAATTATGAAATTTACTGGCAATTTCATTGCAAAAATTGTCTTCTACATTTAGAAAATCCATTTTTTTATTTATTTTTTTACAGGGTCTGGTGCCATTCTATGTCAACACAACAGCAGGAACCACAGTCTATAGAGCCTTGATCTCTGAATAAAATAGCAGACATTTGTGAAAGGTAACCTAAATCAATCATTTTGATTGTATAATGTGTTCCTGTTGCTCAGTGGCATGAGCAACGCCAAGGTCATGGGTTTGATTCACTGGGAATTAATGAAGTGGTTGAGGAAAATGTACACATTCAGTGCCATGATAATTGCTTTGAATAAAAGGCTCCACTAAAAGCATAATTGTTAACTCGGAAACAGAGCAACACCCAGTCCATTTAACTATTGGGAGTGCAGATATCATTGTTTTATGGTGTTATACTTTGGCACAAGAAAAAAAATAATCAAATAAAAAAAACCTCCAAAAGGGATCATTTTAACTCTGTCAGAGATTGAATGATTGATACTTGCAAATTTGCTGTGTGCCACAGAACAACGAGGTGACTGTTTGCACAGCTTATAACCTTTTCTGATCCCACTGTGTCTATTGGAAAAACAACAAAATATTTTAGAAATTCTAATATATATTTTCTAATATATTAGGGTAACAGGATCTAGAATATATTCATGCAGAATAAGGCATAAAAATGTGCTTTATAAGTACAACAAATTGACATAATGCTAGTAATATAAATGCTAATAAGCAACTTGTTCTAAAGTGTTATCATATGTTTTTAGTAGGTTTGTGATTTTCACCTACTTGGACTGTCTAGTTGCTTTTAAATCTTGTTGGCTATTGAAAGCATGGGCTGCTTCATCTAGTTTAAATGTCAGCAGTCAATTCTCAGGAACCTTCTTCAACAGCTCTCTGTTTCGTTTTCTTTTAATCAACACAAAGTGCCGCCTTCATTGCCATTACGTATGGTGTTCTCAAGGAAAATTTATGTAATTTTACCACCAAAAGGATTGTGGAGAAAGCACATTGACATTTACTCTGTGAGGATGTGTTAATACATATAACCCACTCACCTCTGTCTGCCTAAAAACTTACTTTCTTACTTTCATTTCTTTTGTACCGATGGTTGGTCAGAACCTGCAATTACAGCCCTGCTCCTAGAATACATCAAATTGATAAAAAGTTTCTATCTAATGGATTCCACCTCCACTTTCACCTCGATTTAAAAAAATAATTTTAGATTTTGAATGTGTACTTTAAATTGGTGGAATTATTCCAACAACTAACATCATCAGTCTATTCATATTCTTTTATCCAGAGCCCACTCTGTGACCTGGAACCCACACAAGATGATAGGCGTCCCAACGCAATGCTGAAGCTCAACCTTTCTAGTGAAGAGGAAGTGAGCTGAGCTTGAAAATGTAATCTATGATGTTAAGAATTAATAAAATGTATATATATATATATATATATATATATATATATATATATATATATATATATATATATATATATATATATATATATATATATATATATATATATATATATATATATATATATATATTGTGTGTGTGTGTGTGTGTGTGTGTGTGTGTGTGTGTGTTATTGTTCAAAAGAAACTGTATAGCATAAATTTACTTAAATGATTAGTTCACTTCCAAAATAAAAGTTTCCTGATAATTTACTCATCCCTATTTCATCCAAGATGTGTGTATATATATATATATATATATATATATATATATATATATATATATATATATATATATATATATATATATATATATATATATATGTATATATGTATGTATATATATATATATTTAATGACATGCCAATCAGCAAAGGTTTCCTGGGCCTTCAAAATGGTCTCTGACAATCATTGACACACTTCACGAGGAGTGTAAGTCACAAAAATGAATTGCCAATAAGCTGGCTGTTCACAGAGTGCTGTATCCAAGCAGTTTAACAGAAAATTGACTGAAAACTAATAAGTGTGGAAGAAAAAGATGCACAACCAACCGAGAGAACCGCAGCCTTATGAGGATTGTCAAGCAAACTGGATTAAAAAATGTTAGTGAATTTCACAAGGAATGGACTGAAGCTGGGGTCAAGGCATCAAGAGCCACCACACACAGACGTGTCAAGGAATTTGACTACAGTTGTCATATTCCTCTTGTTAAGCCACTCCTGAACCAAAGAAAAACGTCAGAGTCATCTTACCTGGGCTAAGGAGAAGAAGAACTGGTGCCATTGGTCCAAAGTCCTTTTTTCAGATGAGAGCAAGTTTTGTATTTCATTTGGAAACCAAAGTCCTAGAGTCTGGAGGAAGGGTGGAGAAGTTCATTGCCCAAGTTGCTTAAAGTCCAGAGTTAAGTTTCCACAGTCTGTGATGATTTGGGGTGCAATGTACTCTGCTGGTGTTGGTCCATTATGTTTTTTGAAAACCAAAGTCAATGCACCCGTTTACCAATAAATTTTGGACCACTTCATGCTTCCTTCTGCTAACCAGCTTCTTGAAGATGCTGATTTCATTTTCCAGCAGGATTTGGCACCTGCCCACGATGCCAAAAGCACCAAAAGCTGGTTAAATGACCATAGTGTTGGTGTGCTTGACTGGCCAGCAAACTCACCAGACCTGAACCCCTTACAGAATCTATGAGGTATTGTCAAGAGGAAAATGAGAAACAAGAGACAAAAAAATGCAGATGAGCTGAAGGCCACTGTCAAAGAAACCTGGGCTTCCATACCACCTCAGCAGTGCCACAAAATGATCACCGTATGCTACTCAATACATGAAATAAATGATTTTTCAACATCCTAATTTATTGAGAAGCACCTGTATATATTTAGATTCATATAATTTATATTATATATTTATTGTTATTTATAATATACATTGTTTGACAGCACTATATATATATATATATATATATATATATATATATATATATATATATATATATATATATATATATATATATATATATATATATATATATATATATATATATATATATATATATATGCGTGTGTGTGTGTGTGAATTTACACAAATTGCTTTTGTTTGTAGGGACATGCCATGGATTGTTAACACTGTGCCGGTTGTGCTGGTTGTATTTTTCCTTATTATCCACAGTTGGATCTCAATATCAATATCTGAGTACAAACGATTGCAGACTGCATAACATGCAAGACAGTCAAAGGATTCAAGGCTTTGTCAAGAACAGTGGGCAGCTTTACTGCTCAGGACTAACTAGGAAGTCATACACTATCACAACAGGCTGCAAAGAGTCATTGATGCTTGAGGAGGCATTGAAAACCAAGGTGTAAAGGCCATGTGTTGTTCTCAGGGCCTCCTGCAGGAATATAATCAGCTGTGTGTCGAGTATCTCCTCCAACCTCCAAGCACAATGATGGGGACAAAAGAATTCAATGTGGACAGCACATAGATGTCTTCAAACTGTGTTTCATGTGGAAGGCAAAGTAATGGCAGACAATCTCTATTGCTAGACAATCACTACTTAATGTATAACTAAAAGCTCCTATATATACAAAAAAAGGAAATGTTTTTTTGGTGGAGAACTGAGGAAGAAAGAAGTCAAAATGAAAGATTGTTTGAAATATCCAGAATTGAGAACTATGAATAGTAAACCAGTTATTTAAGAAAATTTTATTTTATTTATTCTTTTATATAACTATATTCTATTATTCCTTTCTGTGTGTGAGCCTTTAATTTCATCTACTTTTAAAATGTTTATTTCTCTATTGTGCTTCACAAAATACCCAAAGGTGCTACACATAATATAAAAATGACAGAAACAGCACTAATCATTGAAGCACAACTATTCAAACACTTTTTTTTTTCCTTCTTATAGACAAAGCAAATATTAAATAAATAATTTGTAGTGTTCTGAGGGTTTTTCAATGTGCATATCAACCGCTGCCTGGACAATGCAGACTATCTTTACTACAAGCTGAAGAGAAGAACAGATTTTCAGTTTGTCTTTAAATAAACTTTCAGCATATTTTAAGATGAAAATTCCTGAATGATTCTAAAAGTAGTTATAGCTCATCGTTTTATGATTTTACATATTGTCTTTAAAAAAAAAAAAAAAAAAAACGGATGCCATAAGAAAAACCATTTTTGGTTCCACAGAACCATTCAGTCAAATGATCTTTAAAGAACCATATCTTCCTTACCATTTTATAATCTGAAGGAACTTATTTTGCCACAAATAAACTTTTGTGAAACAGAAAGGTTTTTTAATAGTGTTTGTATTATTTCAGCCTGAAAACAGTAATGTGTGCTTTGAGGTATCTCCCTAAACGACTGCAAAGCATTCCTCCAGGCCCAGAGCGAGACAAATAACTTTTCATGTCTTTGTTAACCAGTAAATGCAGGAACACAAATTAGTCTAAGTTTTCTTATTTACAGAGCTGTTCCCATCATCTGCTTATAAGCAGACATTATGAATTCACACAGGTGGCTCAAGACAAAGGTGATGGAGGAAGGATTCACAATGATTGGCTATCAACCTCTGGAAGACAAAGTGAATTTTCTTCCTTTGTGTTTTTTCCAACCCAGCCATTCAGAGGGAGGATGTGGACTTTCTAATAGATGAAATTGCTTGTCTGGGCTGTGAACTCTAGAAAGTCTTCCTTAAAAAAACACAGGATAAATACGTATAGCCTTCTTTCTTTGTACCTCTGATTCTGGGTATCAGTACAGCATTGTGAGCAAAAAAAATATATGAATAAAATGTACATATATATATATATATATATATATATATATATATATATATATATATATATACAGTCAGGTCCATAAATATTGGGATATCGACACAATTCTAATCTTTTTGGCTCTATACACCACCACAATGGATTTGAAATGAAACGAACAAGATGTGCTTTAACTGCAGACTTTCAGCTTTAATTTGAGGGTATTTACATCCAAATCAGGTGAACGGTGTAGGAATTACAACAGTTTGTATATGTACATCCCACTTTTTAAGGGACCAAAAGTAATGGGATAGATTAACAATCATAAACCAAACTTTCATTTTTTAATACTTGGTTGCAAATCCTTTGCAGTCAATTACAGCCTGAAGTCTGGAGATCAATTAGACATCAGTGTACGCTGGGTTTCATCCCTGGTGATGCTCTGCCAGGCCTCTACTGCAACTGTCTTCAGTTCCTGCTTGTTCTTGGGGCATTTTCCCTTCAGTTTTGTCTTCAGCAAGTGAAATGCATGCTCAATCAGATTTAGGTCAGGTGATTGACTTGGCCATTGCATAACATTCCACTTCTTTCCCTTAAAAATCTCTTTGGTTGCTTTCGCAGTATGCTTCGGGTCATTGTCCGTCTGCACTGTGAAGCGCTGACCAATGATTTCTGAAACATTTGGCTGAATATGAGCAGATAATATTGCCCGAAACACTTCAGAATTCATCCTAATGCTTTTGTCAGCAGCCACATCATCAATAAATACAAGATAACCAGTTCCACTGGCAGCCATACATGCCCACGCCATGACACTACCACCACCATGCTTCACTGATGAGGTGGTATGCTTTGGATCATGAGCAGTTCCTTTCCTTCTCCATGCTCTTCTCTTACCTCTTGGAGAGTGTTCTTGATCTGGCCAACTGTTGTGAAGGGTTTCTTCACCAAGGAAAGAATTCTTCGACCATCCACCACAGTTGTTTTCCATGGTCTTCCGGGTAGTTTGGTGTTTGGAAAACAAACAAAGAGATTTTTAAGGGAAAGAAGTGGAATGTTATGCAATGGCCAAGTCAATCACCTGACCTAAATCCGATTGAGCATGCATTTCACTTTTCTTGAAGACAAAACTGAAGGGAAAATGCCCCAGGAACAAGCAGGAACTGAAGACAGTTGCAGTAGAGGCCTGGCAGAGCATCACCAGGGATGAAACCCAGCGTACGCTGATGTCTAATTGATCTCCAGACTTCAGGCTGTAATTGACTGCAAAGGATTTGTTGTAATTCCTACACCGTTCACCTGATTTGGATGTAAATACCCTCAAATTAAAGCTGAAAGTCTGCAGTTAAAGCACATCTTGTTCGTTTCATTTCAAATCCATTGTGGTGGTGTATAGAGCCAAAAAGATTAGAATTGTGTCGATGTCCCAATATTTATGGACCTGACTGTATATATATATATATATATATATATATATATATATATATATATATATATATATATATATATATATATATATATATATATATATATATAGGCAATTGTTAATAATTTATTATTTATCTAGGTGAAGTACACTATATATGTGATCTCCTTTAAAAAATCCTGTAGTTTTTGACTGATGAACATCTGAACTAAATTATAAATAAGATTTGAACGGCATAATAGTGCACCACATTGACTAAAGGGAATAGATGATCACATTTTCATGAAACCAGCATGCTGCTGTAAGATGATTCATTCCTTATGTAGCATGACTAAACTGCACCTGCTATTAATCACGATGTACAAAATGACATTTGGGGAATTTTCAACGGAAGGTGAAATTACCCATGTCTCTGTTCAACTGTTTTGCAGTCTACTAGTGCCTCCTGCTGGTAGGAGCTAATAATGGCCGGAGCTACTTATGACTTTGTGAGATACTGAACACTGTACGTACAAGAGTCAAATATTCATTTAATTATCATTTTTCAATTAACATATTAAAATCAAGCACATTTCCGGTCTCTGTATGTCTGAATTTGTTGGTTTTCATTCTTCACTCGCCCTACACGATATAATTTTTGTGCAAATGTGAATTTACACATTTATTTATTTATTTGTATACCACCTGCTCCATTAATAATAAAATTATATGGTATGCAGGTCCCTCTGAATTTAGGTTTCTTATTGCAGATCAAGCCATTAGCTGGGATTAATTTGTCTTCTAGTCTACAACTGACAGTTAAAATTGGAAATGATTTGTTTTTACGCTTTTTATCCCAAGCTCTTTGTCCTGACAGTATTTTTTATCCATATATTCTCAAATATATATTTCAAAAGCAGATGAGAACATCCTTGTGCACATAAGAGGATTTGTGAGCGTGTGTGACTGTGAAGATGGATTGTGTCAGTGTTGTGTGTTAATGGCCTGTTAAAGGCCTCTTTGTATAGGTGATTTACTAAAGTTAGAGGAGAAACTGACATGTGGACAACACCATCCATCATGTACAGTGCTGTCTGGCATTTTGCATGATTTCAGCAAATGCGTGCAGTTCTGTGCGTGTTGACAGATGCAGGCCGAGGTAAATGAGGTGTGCTCTTTTGGCATTGTTACGCAGAGCTCTAAATATGCATACTGACACAACAATATGCCAAAAAAATGTGGAGGTTGCAATAACACCACACCCATATTTTCTTATGAAACATTTAATTTCTAAGAAATTGGATTAACAAGATCTTTTTTGCTTCATCAGCTAACGTGTGTGTCTGTGCTGTAAACGCCTTTAAGTGCCATTTGAAATTAAATCTGTAAAATTAAAATATGGCATAATGTATTGTAATAATTAAATGGAATTTTGTTGTTGTTGTTTTTGTTTGTTTGTTTTTTACAAGTATGTTAGCTGTATTTTGAATTTTGCTCTGCATTTGCAAATGTCCGTAAAATCAATGAATAATGTAATTACCTATAATACCTATGAATAGTGAAAATTACCTATAATATGCTTCTATATTAATGGTCTTTCGTAGATCATAGCAAGTATGATTTTTATTTTGCATTTTCTCCAAAAGTGAACAAGAAACGCTACTGGATTTTCATGAATTCCTAAAATAAAAAAGGAAATAAAAATATAGAAAGAAAGTTAAGGCCAGAGAGAGAAAGATGTCAAAAAGTAACTCCTTCAGCTGCATTAGAAACCCAATTACAAACGGAGTGACTATTTTTTCTATATATATATATAATTCATTTGCTAGAATTATTTAATTGTTGTGGAATGGCATAATCACAGTCATTCTTGAAGAGAAAAGGTACAGTGTGTTCTAGGGGAAATGTTTGGGCAAGAGACAACATGACTATGCTTGAGTTTATGCACCTGTAGATGAATCAGTCAAACCTGTTAATTAAGAGTAAAACAATACTGTCATATCCTTGTCATTTGTTACAAGATATTTGTCTTTCATATCAGATGTTTTTATATCATATAAGTTCTATTCATAATACTTGGCCTATAAGATCACATTTTAAAAGCATAGCATAATGTATTTACTGTATGACCGTGATGAACAACTGATCATTCCTAATCATTTGTGTCAGTCTTCTATTCTTTCTGTTTTAAATGTAATTTATTCCTGTGAAGGCAAAGCTGAATTTTCAGCATCATTAATCCAGTCTTCAGTGTCACATGACTCTTCAGAAACTATTCAAATATGCTGATATGATGCTCAAGAAACATTTCTTATTTTCAGTGTTGAAAACAATTATTGTGGAAGCTCGAATATATTGTTTTTCAGACAGGATTCTTTGAGGAATAAAAAGTTTAAAAGAACAACATTTATTCAATGTTTTATTTAATTTTTTATCAATGTAAAGATCTTCCATTTTGATCAATTCAATAATTATTTAATTTCTTTCAAAACAATCTTACTGGTCCAAGATTAAAATAACAGTAGTGTATTTATGAAGCTTTTTAAGCAGCATGTAGAGTCAAAAGGTTCTCATATTAATATTAATTTGTTTTGAATGAAGTTTAAATTATGGCACAGAAATCAAAGACTGATGTTTTCACTCATTTAAATCACAAGCAAACCCCATTAGTGAAAATCAAAACAAAACAAAAAAGTAACAGCTTGCTACCAAAAAAAAAAAAAAAAAAAAAAATGATAAGAAACATTTGATTTGTTGTATATTAAAGAAACTGCTTTAATGAAACACCTTAAAACATACAGCAATCAAACACAGAAATAAACATTATTTAAAGGCAGTGCAGCTTATTTAGCAACATTTAAATTCATTTCTCAATTTTAGTGTTCAGTTACAAACTGCACAACGCCTACAAGCTGTCAATAACGCACAGATCTAACCAAGTTAATTTCCCTCAGGTACATACAAACATGCAAATACATGGAGTGAATACTGCTAGATTCTTTAATGACATTTCTGCACATTAATTGAACAAATTCCCTGCAAATGAGTGAATCAGGGCTTTCGCACTTTGGAAATAACACAAATCGCATAGATTTGTGTCCTTGACTTTCATTCCCTTCGGCTCATCTACCATATATTAGTCACCATAGATATGTGATGTACATAATCACAATCACATCTGAAATCACATAACAGATTCCGAGCGATATTGGTTGGTTGGTCCTTTACAAGTGAATTTGATGAATCGGTCTCATCCGCAGGAAATAATAGTGAAGCGTTTGGACACACAGGACATGTTATGCAACACAATACCCAGCAGAAAAATCAAAATGAGTGCCACCAGTAGCACAGTGCAAACCCCCGTCCATGCTTTGGTCTTAACCGCCACCTCGTCCTCCTCCTCCATCCCCTCCTCACCTGTGTCATCCCCCAGCACGAGGCTCCTGCCATCAGAGACGTTTAACACCCCAACGCTTTTAGGGCCAAATCGGCACGCTGGTTGTCCGGGAAGCAACGCCTCATCTGTGTCCAGAGGGATGGGCAGCAGGTAGCAGCCGCTGTTGGGTAAGTGTATAAAGATGGGAGTGTGCTCAGAGGAGTGAGACGGACTGATAATGGAAAGTATGTCCGGGTCGTCTGCAAGATGGGAGACCGAAAGTCCGCCAGGGATCTGCGTCACACTACGACACCAGGGACAGCGAAGCTCTCTCTGACTGAGCCACATCTGGCTCAGACACACGGAGCAGCAGGTATGCTGGCAGTGCAGGAGTTTGGGACGGCGCCGTTGGCTGAAGTAGTTGAAACAGATTTGGCACTCAAGTCTGGAGTTCTGGGACAAGGTGTCCATCGTCCTTAAAACGTGGCTCTTCGGTTACTTTAATAACGCTATTCTTGCCGATTTGAATCGCCAATGCACTTCTCCGTCAACCACTCGGTGCTGATGAGGCCGTCAGTGCACGTCTGGCTCTGACTGTGGAAGCGAGACAAATGTGTTGCATCAAAACAGACTGTCAAGAATTTAATCCAGGGGATAGGTTTTGGCACATACAAATACAGGCAGAGGGGTTAATTTATTATGCGCTGGCTGTGAGCTGGATCTATATTCTTGTCAGGCTTGACTTAAAAGTAGACGTCCTGGATAGGTAAACAAATCAGCAGGGATTAGGACTGACACAGTCACCCTAAGCCTAGACAACGGTCGTGAAGAATGCAGAGAATAAAGCGTGTATGTCAGCTGAAAACAAAACAGCTTAATTAGATAATTATCTGTGAGTAATTCTATGATAACGTGAAATGACTTGATGGCTTCACAGAGTGATTCTTACCATGGGTTTCGTATAGATCCAAGCAGGGTATCAAATCATTCAATGAGCACAGCTGGAAATAAAAGCAGTCCACAGGAATATCCTTCCCCGTCTAATGATGAAATAACTCTGTAAAATAAGAGGAAATGAATGACAATAAAGAAAGAGTTATTTAATAGACTTGAATCTCATCCATTCTTAAAGTGGAGAAGATGAGGTTAAATGTGCCGGGGTTTTTTTTAAAGTTAAACAAGAAGAAATTAAAGGAGAGGTAAAACTTCTAATAATTAATATTTTAGATTTTAAAATAAATAAATAAAATATATATATATATATATATATATATATATATATATATAGTCACAGAATATGTCTTCCCCAATAAATAAACTAATTTGACCCATGTTATTGGCAAAGTGTATCATATCACGAGGTAAGTTTAAGAATCATTAGAATATGCAACCATTACATTGCAATTCACCAACATGTACAATCTTAATACCCATACTGTACAGATCTTTTTTACAAATTTCTAATATTTCAAAATATACAAAATCCATTGCTATACAATTGCTATACTATATATATTGCTATACTATATAAATGATATAAAAAAGATACATAAATACATGTAGTTTTAGTTACTTACATTTCTTATTGATTATTTTTCCATACACTTTCTGTCTAAATACATTTATAATTTGCAAACTGTATATTTTAACACATTTTGCATTTGCTCAAAATGTGTTTCAAGATTGGAAATGTACTTTCTGCCACTTGACATACATCTTGTAATATATATTTGGCATTTGAAGGTTTAATTTTTTTTTTTTTTTTTTGAAAAATCTGCACTGTTAACAACATACATTTAGCATAGATTTGAAATATTTTAGCCAAAAAAATAATAATAATTCTCAGAATGGATAAATTTAAAAATTCTCAGAATGGATACATTTTTGCTGTGTGATACATTGTGATACATTTGATACAGTTGATGCAACAAGAAATAATAATTAAAAAACATGTTTTTTCCTGAGAAATGCTTATGGCTTTGGTTCATCCCTCAGTCTGAGCAAGACAAGTTATTTCCTAAACACATGACCATGATAAGAGGGTGACATACCTTGCTAATGACACATCTAGTACTCCTCCATTCCTGACTGCTGATCTGTGCTCTTTGTGCTCTTTTGTTCTGCCCTTTTCCATGCTTTATACCCTTCTTCTATTTATGTTTGTTTTGTCTTCAAATATAAGGTTTAATATTTATGATACAATAGATTTATTATTGTTTTCTGTCATCAATATAACCTTGTAATCAAGGTTGATTTATTGGCATATAATGTTGTTTTACTCAATGGGCAGTATAATCCACTTATGAGTGTTTATATGGCCACACAATGGCAGTACAAATTTCCACTGGATGAAAAACTTCCCCTTACAAGCAAGAGCAAAATGTGACCTAGTTTAGTCGAACCCGTAGGCACAATTTCTCAAACCTGCATGACACATGACTATTAGCATGCATGAAGCTGACCAATGAATGAGAGTTCAAAACCCCTCCAGCACTCAAGCTTCCTTCTGACCTTAACCAATTCAGAGCTTAAAAATATTTCCTAACCTCATCTAAAATTTATTCGAGGGCAATTGTTTCCTTCAGGTACTGTACAGCTAATATGCATTTTAATTGACTGGCTCAGTGCTTGTCACTAAGTGAGAAATACTCGAGGCGAAATGAAGTGTGCTGGTACTACACGTCAATCACCTGAGAAAAGAACGAACACTTACTTATCAAGTGACCAAGTTAAAGTTAAATGACTTGTGGCCACATTTTCAGCATAAGCCTCGCTCCAGACTTCCTGTTGTTACACTTACAGTCATAACATCATAGTTTGCTCATGTGACCTTGACATGCAAAACAAAACAGTTATCGCATCGAGCAATTTGCACTCTTCTCTTTCAAGTTCAAAGGTTTATACCATGTAATAATTGCTCATATATGTATAATTCCATTCCATCCCTTGAGGGGGAAAATAATTAATAATGCAATTAAGCCTGCTATTGTAGCATGAATGGACAGACGCCCCTGAGGGATTATCCATTATTAGGAGCACATTATCTTGTGATAGAGAAGCGGAAATATTTCCCTCCTCTTTGGGACTTCTAATCAAAACGCATTACAGTAATATCACAGACAGCTTTAGAGACATACAGACATGAATACTTTTAATTTACTAATAAATCTTAAAGGCTTTACCAAAACTATTTTTGCTAAATGAGACCAGTTCACCATTTGACATGATTGTTTCATGCTCATCACATTGGTGTCATTACAAATGAGGAAAAAAAAAAAAGTGCATTGAAAATAAAACAAATGTGGACGCTGCGAATCCAGCTCTCTGTGATGGCGAATTTGTGTGCTTCTCATAGTATCTCAGTTACCATGAAAACCATTACTGCTCAATTTCACATTGCAGAATTTCCTTCAGGAATTCTGGTTCAGCACACAGGGGAGAAAACGTGACAATCTATTAAACGTCCTGTGGGCACATTTACTAAATCATATGAAATATTTGAGAAGGTGTAACCTTGAGAACACGTCCTTTGAGTTCTCACTTTTGTACTGGCATCAACCTTTCATTTTATGCTGAGCAAGCTGGCTTTCACTTGGCATATTTTCTTATTGAGCTAGAAATTTTTGCTTTTTTACTTTTAATTTAAAACAACCGAGGATCAAGTGCATGACTAAAGAAATGCAATGGGACTGGGTACACTAGATGCGCATAACAAAATATTATCAAATGTGAAACAATGCCTTTATGATTTTATCTTAAAAGAAAAATGAATCCCATGGTGGAAGCTTCACTGAAGGTCAGTCTTCAGTCTGGCGTCTCGAAAACTAAGACAATGAAACAAGCAGATAACAAACCGTTAGCTGTGCGCTACTGCGGAGCATCAACCTAATGGATGCAGCTGAATCAGGGGATTTGATTTGTCAGAAAGGGGGGGAAAGAAAAGGAAAAAAAACATCACTTAAAATCTAAAGCCTTGAGGCATTCCTCAAGGGCAATGCATTGACTTGAGCAGGTGGGGAGGGGTGCTATTCATGCATGCCCTTGGCCTTTAATTTTGATGCCTTTTTTCACGCCGTTCATGTAAGTCGCCTGTGGGATGTTGGTGTTACAACTCACCACCTCCCATGTTAACCTGCGTAAACAATGCAGAAATGTCAAACATCCCAGGGCAACACATAATTTATACAGCAAAGTCACACAGATCTTCATGTGTTTATTTTTTAAATGAAGCACCGAACTTCGGCTGACTAGGGTGTGTTTGCGACAAGAAGCAGATAAGCTTTTAACTTTGTACTGAAATGCTGTCTGAACGGGTGTCAAACTCCTAAAAGTGATTAAAGTGCATGCCGCTCATCAACACAAACCCATGTTAATAATAAAACCAAATGTATTGAGAAAAGGCACCTCGAAAGCTGAGTGAATCAAGCAGTTGTCTGATAGCAAAGCACTGAGATAACATAAGATAATATATGTGGAATTCACAAGGACACAGTAAAGACCAAAAACCTTGAATGATGAAAAGGTTGAATGACACATAAACAGACTCTTTGGGCTAAGGTTTGGGATTTATAAAGATAAGCCAAATATTTTGGATTGTGTGACATGTACAGGCATTATCAGGACACGTCTGTTTTCAAAAACAGTCATATTTAGACTAGTTGCCACTGGCTCCGTCTTAAAACCTAACAATCAGCTTACATTGCAGGGCATTCAGCACGTCTATGTCACCCAGAAATGCAGTCTAGTTAGGCAGCTCACTATATTTTGACACGCGGCCATTGTTGCGTGTCTCTAAACAATCAAAACAAGACTTAAACCGGAACAGAGAAGAAAGCTGCCCGAAATAATCCTGCTGCAATCTAAAAGAAAAAGTGAAAGAGAATTCATATATATATATATATATATATATATATATATATATATATATATTATATATCAGGTTCCATCCGTAATGCACTGATACATAAAACAACAAAACACAGTAAAACACAATACAAAACTTGACGGGTTGGTACGTCGTTGCAGAGGCTGAACATGCTTTGAACAGATGTGCTCCAAAGTTACACGCTCAGCGCAGGTTATAAAACCGCGGTTGAAACGTAATGCAACAAATATGCATCTATGCAATGGACCAAAAACTAATCCAAACTCTAAACTCTGTTTAAGAATTTAACGAGGTATATAAAGTCTCGGAACAACTTCGATGCGAATGCACAAATAGGAAAGCCAAGAAGTTTGACCTGTTTCTTTGAAAGAGTGTGGGGGGAGGAAACTCACCTTGTATATCGAGAAGTGTTTTCATCTGTGCAAACAGTGAACGTCGCGTGCGGAGCAGCCTCATCTGTCATATTACACTCTGCCTTGCCTTCTTCAAAGGCACACGGTTAACGCTCTTCCACTCCCTCAGCGCAGCCAATAGCGAGCAACGTCTTCGAAGAGAACAGCCAATAGAAGGACCGCTAATCATTTTGCCACGCCCCTTAACATCGCTTTTCGAGTCGAAACAGGTCTGATCGTTTAGTCGTTTGAAGGTGGATTATATGTTACAAAACAAATACTTGCCTTGCAAGACAAGTACAAACAGTGTCTTTAAACATTACAGAAATACACAAACTTTCCGTTGATTTTTAGCATTTTTATGAGCTCTAGAAGTATGATTTATAGAATTGAAGCAAGGAACTAACAAAGTTACCGTAACTAATGAAGATGCTCAATGCTGGTACAAGTAAACTTATTGTGCATGGTTAAGAGCATTGTATAAAAAAAAAATCAATTTCGATACCATTCCTCTGGCCATTTTTTTTTTTTTTTTTTTTTTTGCAATGCTGAAATAATCAAATGGAGAATCTGAGAAGCTGGTGACATTTGGACTAATTATTTAGCCCCAAAGTTAGTCAGTGTCAGCCCCTGCAAATATAGTGAGTCATAAGAATCAGAAGTAAAACAAAAATACTTCCAAGTACCGATTAAGAAATGGACCACTCCTGTGTATTTGGACGAAGGCAGAGTTTAAAAACCATAGTGCTAGAGTTTTGGTTTTTCAGTTCACCACCAGCTGAGAAGCCGGAATCCTGACGAGCCCACTCTAATGGTCTGGCCCTTGCAAATTAAAAACACATGGATAGTGGCAACAAACAAAACGCAACCTAGGGAGGTTTTTTCTTACTTTAAAGAGAACACAGAATGGACACAAAACACACCAGACAGGTCAAGTGCAATGCTGAGGCTTTAATGACACAATAACACTGAAAAGCTAGGTGGAGTTTTCTGCATGTCAACATTACACAATGTATAAAAATAGCACAGTAATAAAACAAAGACATCTGGACTAAGAGCGGCCAAACTGCCAAATTGTCCACTTTACTCCCCCTCCCCGTATCACCCATAAACCAGCTGCATATCCAGTGCCCAACATCTGAAACCGGTCGCAGTGGGCCAGTCCTTGACCAGGTGAAGATTCTAAACCCTTGCTGTGAGACCAGATCCACACCTCCCAGATCCAGCCACATGAGAAAAGGGCTTTGTAGGCTTAGGTCAAGGCCTGGTCAAGTGCGAGTAGTCTCTGTATTATATTAAGATGAATGCATTGCACCCAAAATAGAACGTTAACTTGAGCACTGGAAATGCAGCGAGGTGTAGGTCACTGCCATACTTTTTTTTTTTTTTAAGTTACATACAGTCAAGAACAGTGTCCATGTGTACATTCATAGTGAAGTGCATTTTACACGTTTCGGGTAATACATTCAAGTATTACAGCAGTGCATCGTGGTTCAGTATCTTGTGCCCCTTTTCTTCATAGCACCTGATGGGACAAAGCTATTACACAGAAGACAAGGATTGAAAGTGGGGATTAATTTCCCCATTCACACCAAAAATGACAACTAGAGGTATTAGAATCCACATCAGCAAACAATATGGTCGGTTTATTCCAAGTACACTCTTGTCTGCTGCTATAAACTCTAGTTTGTTATAGCAGGATTGATTTTAATTAGGTGTCAGGGTTTTTAAATCCATCAGCTGGACATTTTTAGAATTTGTGCCTTGGTTATAGCAGTGGAATGGACTCCACCGTTCTAAAGGCCTCTCAATATAAGAAAACTCTTTATCATGATTTTATAGTTCTCATTCTTTGTGTGAACGGGGCTAAACTGGTTTAAAACTCCAACCTCACCTCTGCCTCTCTGGTAGTAGGTAAAGTCTGCCTCATCATATTCACTTCTTGGTCTTTGCTGGTGGACTGCCTTACAAGTCGGCCTTCTCAGTGGAGTTCTCGCTTTACACAAAAAAAATAATAAAAAAAATAAAGACAACCCCACACACACAACTTCAAAAAGAAGACCATTTAAGAGACCAGGCATACTTGACACTTGCCTTCAACTTCAAAAAAGACTTCACATCCAAGTAGGCAAAAATCCCCCTCCCCCACCATGTAAAATCTGTTTCCTACCTTGATCTTGAGGCCCACCAACTTGCCTCCAAGCCCTGGGTTTGGCACCACAGCTTGCCCAGTTCTCTTGGTCAGAGACAACACCCTCTCTCCATTGTTGTTTCTAAAAATATTTCTGCATGAGTGGACCACCTTGTGACAGTATTGGGAAAAAAAAAAAAAAAAAAAAAAAAAAAAAAAAAAAAACCCTTACCAATACAAGGCCTGCACAAGGCACCCTTTTGAATTCTCTTATCTGCTTTAACCAGAGAGCCATACTCCTCACAGCACTCTCCTTTGGGGATGCACACAAGCATGCTCGCGTAGATCGCAGCTCTCTTGGCCCTCACACCGCAGCTTCCTGTGCCTGGTGTTTGGCACAGTGATGCCCACAAGGAGGGCAGCGCATTGTCGGCTACAACACTTCCTCTTGGACATCTTTGCCGACTCGCAGTTACTCCGCCACCTCTGCCATCAAGGTCATACTCGCAGTCAGACTCCTCATCTCGCTCCAGGATGGCGGTGTTCGGCCATTTTGCCACAATCCTACCTCATCCTGCAAGCTTGAGCCCACAGCACACGCACATTTTGTGGCAGACAGGAGAGCTTTCTCCACGCTCAAGAGCTCTTTCTTGTGCAAATGGCGCACATCACTGGTTTCAGCCAGCCCTGCCGCCACCAACATACACATGTCCCAGGAACGAGATCAAGATCCTCCGCCATCAGTTGAGAACATTTCATCTCTGCGAAGAGAGCTCATCTATGGATGGACTCAGGACACTCTGGCGCTCTTGGGTCACTTGAGGGTTAGTAGCTGTAGGAATATGCACTGCCAACAGAGGACATATAGTTATGTGGAGCAACAGAGTAGTTGGAGAATCGAAGTAAACAAGTGGGTCAATCTCTCGTTCAAGACCGAGGCCAGTTGTTGTCTTATTGCAGGGCAAGCGGAGGATTTGATACTGCAGGTCAAAGTCTTCCGAGAGATTTATAAGGGGCTCCATAACTGCAGCAACATCAGTAGACACAATATTTTGTACCTGCTCATCACCTGGTTTTCTCCAAATCTGGGTTCTCTGTTGGATCGGCAGTGCTTTTGATACCACTACAGGACACATTGCCAGTTGCACTGGTTGTTGGCTTTCCATTTTGGCAGCACAGTTCTTCAGCAACACTCTGTTGCTCATCGTTCTCATTGGCATCGTCTTCCTCATGGACAGAAGAACTGTCTAGGGGTAGCACATCTGAAAACATGCATTCATCCAGTCTACCCTGGCTAGATTCAGCATCATACGCCGAGTCACTGTAGGTCGTGGGCCTTGTGACCTGATTAACTTGTTCCTCCTTACCTTCCTGAGAAGCAAGCTCTAACTTCGAGTCTTCATTTAAACCGGTCAGTTCTCCCCTTGCACTACATCCGTGTAGAGGAGACCACATTGTTAAGCCCCTTGTCACTACCTGTTCAGAAGCCTTTTAGACTCTCAATTTTGTCTATCAGTTTGGTTGACTGAATCACTAGAATCTGTTTGGACCTCAGAACAGGCGGTTCTCCCGATGAATCCCTGCGTGTTGAAAGTGCTGGCGGACACGCAAATCGTAGGATGCAACCGAGGGGAAGTGGGGGTTGGTTCTTCTGTAATCAATTGGCTGCATGGGTGCATGTGGGATGACATACCCAGGATACTGCATAAACTGATAAGGGGCCATGTAGGGACGGCCAAAATGCAAAGCTGGAACAAAATTATATACATTTAAATAATAATAATAATAATAATAATAATAATAATAATAAGGGACTAATCCAAATCCACAATAAGCAGGGTCTCAAAAAGAACTTACCTGGCCCTGGAAACCCGTAGTGGCCATATGGATTCATGGGCCATTGATACATGAAATAAGGCTGAGATGGTGGTTTGAACATAGAAAAATGGGTCTGGTTGTGGTTACTGGGTGGTGAGGTTGCCCAACTCCCATTGATTGTGAAGTGTTGGTCATTCCTTTAAAAAAAAAAATAATATTATTATGAAGAGAGAGAGGAGAGAGAGAGAGAGAGAGAGAGAGAGAGAGAGGATGAGAGAGAGAGATAGAGATAGAGATAGAGATAGAGATAGAGATAGAGATAGAGATAGAGATAGAGATAGAGAGAGAGAGAGAGATTAGAGAGAGAGAGAGAGATAGAGATAGAGATAGAGAGAGAGAGATATATATAAACACACCCACAAACACATTCCAAGATTTAATTTATTATTATTATTATTATTATTATTATTATTATTATTATTATAATTTCTTTTGTTTGTTTTTTTTTTTGCTCCGTTGTTTGCCCAATAGGCTCTAGCAGAGTCATGGACTGAGAATACCTTCCATTTTTTTTGTGAAGAGACGAAGAAAGGCAGCACAGGATACAAAAACACCGCAATACTGTGGAATGAAAGAAAAACGTGCCACACTTATAAGCAATAGATTATACCAAAATTAAGCAATACCAGAAAACCGGCAAGATAAATAAAATGGATTAACATGCTATTAATACGGTTAAACGTAGCAGCAACAAACAAAAAGAACTAACCTTAGATGTGAAAGTGACAAAGTGGACTTAAATGTGCATGTAGCGAGAGCCAACTAACTCTGGTCGTTACGGGCTTTGCACCTCGGATTTATAGGTTTCATGCTTGTTTCCAGAGCTCCACATTAATGCAATCAAATTGCAGCCAGCAGGTGTATCCATATTTGTCTTAGCCTATTCTGCAATCGCTGAAGTCGGATTTTATCAGAAGTAGTTGTGACTTTTACGTTCCTTATTTATATTACTACTACTACTACTACTCTACTACTACTACTACTAACAGTGTTGATTCTTATTCGTGTCATTTGGTATTACAATCAAACTTCAAACACCGTATTTCTGTATCTAATCAAACCTGGAAATAATTACAGCAGTCGTTCATTCATCTTTTACTAATCCATGTCATTTACAACAATGTTTTTTTTTTATTATTATTATTATTTTATTTATTATTATTTTTTTTATTTTTTTTGATGAAATGCAGTTGTGCTTCCTCACAGCGCCTCTATGCGGCTAGATGTAAGTATGTTCCAGTTTCGCGTATGAGAGTGAGTAAGAGCGCTGCTCCCTCTGTCAATAAGCTGTGAGTATGTTTACTATTGATCGACAGCTTATACAATAATTCAGACAGTTGACTTTGAACTAAAGTATTAACAGAGACACATCTAAACATTTCTTTGAATGTCGCTTACCAGTGTTTTGATAATAACCCTTATGTGTTAGCCTGCTAGCGTATTGGGATTCCAGTCACAGCGAAAAAAAAAAACTATAGGGGTTAACGTTTTGAGTATGTAAACACGTATGTGTGGTTACAGGTTACAAGTTAGACCAGTAACAACGAAGACCGTAAAGCATCAGATTATCTAGAAATGTATGTTTAATTTTAAAGAAAGAAGTAGCTAACTAGCTTCAAGTTGTTATGGTTTCACTTTCCATTCACAAGGCAGCTAACGTTAGCGTAGTAGCTAACATGAATATACCTTAAAACATCGATATAGGTTATTTAAAGGATTTGACAGTCATGCATATCTATAGAATCTTAACAATGAGAGCAAATAAATGAGAAAATGACTCCGCATGTTTGACAAGTGAATTAGCAGACGTGTTGTTGACTCTTGTTAATGCTTCAAACATTAAGCTAACTTGTCTAATAACGCCAAACTGTAAACCCAACTAAAGTGTATTTAGTTTGTTTTCCAATGTTTTGCATGATTAAAACAATGATCTCAGTTCAGGCCCTGTGTGTTATTAAACCTAAAGCTTTAAAAAACTTTCACTTTCAGCTATGGCCTCTCTCAGTGATCAGCTGGAGGAGCTGAGGGTGAATGCGGAAGCCAGCTTGTCTACCCCAGGTTCTGCCCAGGAGACCAGGGCACAGGTGGCAGCCATGGCCGACATCCCCCTCCCACCCTCCAGCAAATATCGCTACATTGCTGCTGAAAGCATGCTGACGGAGAACAGTAGTGGGCATAACATGAAGGAGGTGAGAGCTGGAATAATGATTCATTTTCTTCAGCAGTCCAAAGAGTGTATGATTGCACAACAGGAAGCAAACTTTTGACCTTTTGATGATCTGACCATTTGCACGTAGTTACCGCATGCAAGGCCATGACCTATGTCTCAATGATTGGGGCGACCAGTAGGTAGTAGAAATAGATATTTTTATTCAAATAAATTAAATATTTGTAGGATTTGAAGGAATAAACATAATTAAACAAAGCAGTAAAGGAGAAATAACAGTAAAACTATTTACAAATAAAATTTTTTTAAAATATGCACACATTCGCTCTTAATCATATACCTAATGTGCCAAAAATGGCTTGGTTGTTGTTTCTTGTCACATTATACTCAATTATGAAAATATATAAGTCACTTAAATGGTTAAAAATGACAAAACAAGTTGAGTAGCAACAATTGATATTATTTTGTGTCATAAAACAGTTGTCAAATATTAAATTTAAGCTACTTTTGTATCTTACCTTGCAGCTTTTCACTATAAAACTTAAGCATCGAGTTTGGGATTTGTGAACAGTGGAGCCCACCTTCTTTGATTTGATTGGCCATCTCAGTGCTATTAGACTGCTTAGGCATACCTGCCTAAAATATATTTGTAACATTTTGGTAATATTTACAACAAATAAAGTGGAATGCAATAGAGTGCACTGCAGCAGAATAGCTGGCCTGACCATATATATTGGGATTGAATGGTTTACACTGACCGTGTGAATGACTGACATAAAGCGCATAATAATACATAGCACTGGCTAATCTGTCACATCTGTCTGAGATGTTTCGGAAGAATTTGTTCTGTTTCCCTCATTTGTATGCACATGATCTTAAGTTCCAAAAAAGTTCAAAAGTCCTAGTTCACTTTTACCAACTGTTGTTGTTTCTGGGCTGTTATGTATTGTTCTTCAGACTATTCTGGTGTACATTAATATCTTCTGATCTTTTTAGACCCTTAGCTGCTGCAGAAACTTTCCACTGCTCTTAACATCTTGGAGAAGTATGGCTCAAATCTTACCAATCCCAACAGGCCGAAGTACTGGCGTACAGTAAAGTACAACAACCCAGTCTTCAGGACCACTGTAGACTCAATTCAGGTGTGTGCTGGATGAGATTGAGGCTTTTTGTATGAACCACACCAAATACCTGGTTACTATTGTTTATCTTTGTCTTTCAGGGTGGCAGAGCAGTACTCAACCTGTACGGCTACACCAATCAGCAGCAAGATGGCTTGAGCTTTCTGATGATGTTGTCCAGCCGGATGTTGGCAATGTGGCGTCTGTGACTCTTGAGGTCATGTGCCTCCGAATGGAGCTGGACATGCTAATCAAGGTCTGAACTGTAAGTACAAGCAGTCAAGGTTTTTTTTTTACAAAGAACATTCAGCTCACATAGAATATGTTCTTTTCTGTAGGGTACCCATCCTCATCCAGAGTTTTTTGAAAGACTTATTCCCTCCCTCACTGTGCAGGTACAATTATTATTTCATATATATATACTACCATTCAAAAGTTTTGGTTTTTCAAAAAGATTTTTTAAAAGAATGAGGTACATGAATTTTGATCAAAAGTGACCGTAAGCACAATTATGATGTTACAAAAGTATGCACGATACTTGAATACACTGTCCATATACAGGATGAGGAAAATCTGCACAGATTCAGCTCCCTTCTCTCCTAGTGAAAGACCATGGGAAAAACAATCTCTCTCACCTGCATCGACTCCTTCTCAGCCTAAATCTCCTTTAAGTCCAGCGCTCTCTCTTTTTCTCTAGTGCCCTCTAAACACACAGGTAAGCATGTCACATTTACCAACCCTGGCTTTCCATTTAAAGAATATATTTAATTGTGAGTTTCCACTTTTATCATTTCTACTCCATTTCGTTCAATTTCCCTAAAGAGAACTGCACCATATGTGGTATCTTTGCGGTGTCTGCTCACTGTCCCACTGTACTCAGCGGCTGTGCACAGAATGTGACCAGCTGTATCACTCCCATTCAGGACGTTCCACACACATTAGGATTCCTGTGACGTCCTCAAAAGCACGAAACGGCTCAGGTTAGCACTGTTATCATTTTAAA
>NW_020523517.1:0-58302 GCF_003368295.1 Carassius auratus
TAAAAAAAAAAAAAAAAAAAATTACTTCAACTTTCTTAGGGTCCTATCCTTGATCCTTTTCATGGAATGTGCCACATACTGTACTTTAGTTTATAAGAAGAGGAAGCTCAGAATAGGAGAGGTCCCTCCGTTGGGCTGTCATAGTTAAAGGTGCGTTTCTATGCTGGTCAGTCTCTACACAGAAATAAATGGGACTCAGAGATCTCACTTCTAAGGCCACCTGAGGTTCCCGTCCCAGTTATCATCAGTACTTTTCCTTTCCTTTTCATTACAAATAAACATAATGAGGCATGAAATTAAGTTCCTCTGTTGATGGAGTATTTGAAAATTAAATCTGCAAGAGACCATCACCATGATGGCCTTCAGATGGACAAAGCTTTTTTGCACATGCGTCCTTCCAGTAAAATACTTTACTTTCGTGAATTTATTTTGCAGATCATAGCACTTAGCCCCCTTGACTTGCGCATTCATGAAACGTGAGATCATGTGATGACGGCCCTGGCCTGACAGCTCACAGCTCTACTAACACACACAGTGTGCTGCCAGTCCTTCTTAGCTGAGCTCCAGCTGCACACTTGCGCCAGCCGAGGCTGTGATTTTTGGCAGTCAAGAATGACGTAATTAGCTTTGCTGCAAAAAACACACCACACACACACACTCTCTCAAAGGTGAATGCACTGCAATGCAGCTCACATCCCAAAGGAAGCTGAATTGGAATGACAAGAGGAATTTAATAAAATTGTGATTCAAAGAAATTCAACAGGTGATGAACATTCCTTAAAAATAATGGCAATGTTCTTCTATCCTGGTCTACACAAATTAAGTAAATATGATGAAATATAAAAACTAAATACATTTTACATTTCATCAGAATTATTGAGACAAATCAAGATAATGTCACTTCTCAAGGTTTTAGATTTACTGTAGTCACACAAAACCACGTGAAAGACTATATTACACATATATTTAAGCAGAAATATCTCAATAGAGTTCGCTAAACTCCAGCTTATATGTTTTCTGTTTTCAGCTTATCTGCATTCTTTCAGTAATGTAGAAAGAATGCATGCTTATGGTTGTTATGTTGGAGAAATTAAGGAAACCACTGGAAAGAAATATAAAAAATTGACAAAAAAAGCTCTGATTAGTGCATTTTAAAATCCCAATTTTGCATTCGGTTTCTTACAGAATTCAATATTAGTTGGAATAAATTGTAATTTAAAAGGCATATCTCAGTTCAAATCTGAATGGCAACACAATGTTTAGGACAGACAAGGTGAAGTAACCATGCTCTGTTGAGACTATCTGTAGCAAACGGTCCACTGAAGGTGAGTTGTGATGAACCCAAGTGCAGCATTTATTCAAACAAAGTGAAATCCAAAATACAAACAAAGACTTGACTTGAATAGACTTGACTTAAACAGACGTGACATTAGTGATGGGCACGTACGAAACACTGCTTCATGAAGCTTCGAAACAATTACACTTTTTTTTCAATTTCATGTTTTGGAGTGCGTATCAATCTGGCCAGATCACATAATTTTAGCAAGTGAAGCTTCGTTACATCACACTGTTCTGAAACGTTTCAAGGGCACCTCATGGTTCACTACTAGGGGTGTTGATCTCACAGTGAACCCATGAACCATTTCTGGTTGCCCAGTTAATAATGTGACAAAAATGTTACTATAAAAAATAAAGAATTCAGGGCCAGATGTTGTGGGTTAAACAAAGGATACTTCCCTTTAACACATGGCTATATACACTGAACAAAATTATAAACACAACACATTTATTTTGCCCCCATTTTTCATGAGCTGAATTCAAAGATCTAAGACTTTTTCTATGTCCACAAAAGACCTGTTTCTTTTGAAATATTATTCACAAATCTGTCTAAATCTGTGTTGGTGAGCACTTCTCCTTTGCCGAGATAATCCATTCCACCTCACAGGTGTGGCATATCAAGATGCTGATTAGACAGCATGATTATTGCACAGGTGTACCTTAGGCTGGCCACAAAAAAGGCCACTCTAAAATGTGCAGTTTTATCACACAGCACACAGCCACAGATGTCGCAAGTTTTGAGGGAGCGTGCAATTGGCATACTGACTGCAGGAGCTGTTGTCCGTGAATTGAAAGTTAATTTCTCTACCATAAGCCATCTCCAAAGGCGTTTCAGAGAATTTAGCAGTACATCCAACTGGCCTCACAACTGCAGACCCACGTGTAACCACACCAGCCCAGGACCTCCATATCCAGCATCTTCACCTCCAAGATCATCTGAGACCAGCCACCCAGACAGCTGCTGCAACAATCGGTTTGCATAACCAAAATATTTCTACACAAACTGTCAGAAACCGTCTCAGGGAAGCTCATCTGCATGCTTGTTGTCCTCATCGGGGTCTCGACCTGACTGCAGTTCGTCATCGTAACCGACTTGAGTATGCAAATGCTCACATTCGATGGTATCTGGCACTTTGGAGAGGTGTTCTCTTCATGGATGAATCCCGGTTTTTCACTGTACAGGGCAGATGGCAGACAGCGTGTGGGTGAGCGGTTTGCTGATGTTGACGTTGTGGATCGAGTAGCCCATGGTGGTGGTGGGTTTATGGTATGGGCAGGCGTATGTTATAGACAACGAACATGGGAGCATTTTATTGATTAATTTTGAATGCACAGAGATAGTGTGACGAGATCCTGACTCCCATTGTTGTGCCATTCATCCACGACCATCACCTGATGTTGCAGCATGATCTTGCAAGATGATTCATTTGCATGGCCAGCATACTCACCGGACATGTTTGGGATGCTCTGGATCAGCACATACGACATCGTGTTCCAGTTCCTGCCAATATCCAGCAACTTCACACAGTCATTGAAGAGGAGTGGAAACACATTCCACAGGTCACAATCAACAACCTGATCAACTCTATGCGAAAGAGATGTGTTGTGTGTGGCAAATAGTGGACACACCAGATACTGACTGATTTTAGAACCCACCGGACCCACCCACTACAGTAAAACTGAAGATTTTAGAGTGCCGTTTTTATTGTGGCCAGCTTAAGGCATGCCACACCTGTGAGGTGGATGGATTATCTCAGCAAAGGAGAAGTGCTGACGAATACAGATTTAGACAGATTTGTGAACAATATTTGAGAGAAATATGTTTTTGGGTGTACATAGAAATAAGTCTTAAGATCTCTGAATTCAGTTTATGAAATGGGGGCAAAACAAAAGTGTTCGCTTTTATAATTTTGTTCAGTGTAGTTTAAAAAGATGTGTTAAATGCAGTACTTTCAACCTAGAAATCACATCAGTGAGCATGATTTCACCGAGTACAACATGTTCCTGGATCTACATCCTTGTTGATCCAGGTACAACATTCCAATCAATCCACTGCAGCACCTGACCTAGGCAGCTGGTCTTGTTTTGCTCTCACGGTACTTCGATGGCACATGTGTTTGTAAGGTGGGCTGCAGCACATATCAAAGTCGGACAAATGTTTCTAACCAGAATCTATTGTTTTTTAGGGCAACAGCCGATTTGTGTGGTGCCGCATGAAGTTGCACCATCATCATGGACACATGGCCCAAAGAACCAATCAAAACATGACACACAGACAAGGGAATCACATGACTGTGACCAAACTACAAAATAATAGACATGAAAACAATGAACATGAAACAAAACCCCCAAAAACAAGGTTCAGTAAAGTTCATGGAGGTCAACTGCAATGCGTTAAAATGGCATTTGGATTACATTGGTTAGCTATATTGTAAATTACCAACTTATTTCAATGTTAGGTATATTTTTCAAGCTGTTATAATAGAAATGGGGTCTTGACCAGTCCATGCCCCACAGTCATGCATATTAAAAGTTTTCTGGAAGAATTCACACACACAACCTAATTCTTATTTATAAAGGTTACTATGAGAATTTGTGGATTCGGCACATGAACACCACATAGCTGATACCTGTATATACTAAGTATATACATCTCCATACTTTGGCAAAGACAGTACATATATCATGCATACCGACACACTTTGCATTTCTACTCAAACTTGCAATGGGGTCTGGCTGACTTGATTTACGTTGCCAAATGCGCTCTGCATTTACACCTCGTCAAGAGAGGCGTTAACGGCTTCTTTCTGCATTAAAAGAGAAATCTGGGATTTGTCATTCCTCCCAGACACTTCTTAATCCTCGTCTCTGCATGCATTCATCTCCCTCAAGTTTGTAGCGGCCTGCCTTCTTAGCCACCAATAAACGCTGCATCCTCTCTAAGCCTCGAAAAGCTCTGAGGGAAAAGCCTCGAGTGAGGCTTTGCATTGTTTACTGACAACAGTTTCCACCCATGAGCACAATTCTCACAGATAACTGAACCACTGCAGGAGGTAGAGAAGCATAGCCCACCTGTGTGACACACTAATATTGGGTATCATTCACTAGTGTTTTCTGACATGATGTGTATTTACAAGAAAGGAGTTCCTCCCCAAAATTATAACAGGTGTGAATGCACATACTGTTGCTAACGAATCCAAATAATTCTAAAAGAGAGGGTTTGTGACTACTATAATAATCAGCAAAATATGTGCCAAAAATTTCCAAATATACAAGAAAACTGCTCGCCTGCACAGGCATTCATATTTTACAAACCTTTCCTTGTGCACAGCAAGATATTCAAATCAAATAAAATGTCCAAATTCTTAAAACTAATGGAAATATAACAAACAGTATTTTAAATATTTTAAATATATGCTAAATGTATGTTGTACACAGTGCAGCTCAATAAAAAATATTTTTGATTTTGAAAATACATTTAGATTCGACCTTCATACACCAAAATGCATTACAAAATGTATTTCATGGTCAAGAAACACATTTCCAGTCTTACAGTGACCTACATTTAGGCTAAATGTGGATGGAATGGCCTACTCAAAAACTAGATTTGTAATCATTCAATGTTTAATTTCCTTTACATGTTATTGTTTTAGAACATTGTAGGGTATATTCTCTGCTGATTTATAATTAAAGGTGTTATATGTTTGTTTTAAACATCATTTCTACTTTTGCTACATTACTGCTAAATGCTGTCTACACTGGATTCAACAAAATGCCCATTGCAAATCATTTGTCCTTTGTGTCAGTACATCATAAATAGAACAAGGCGTCAGTTTACTGTTGGAGATTTGTCTAACATTGTGCTTCGTCCAGTGTAGACAGAATAACTGATTATATTAAGTTTTACTGTTTTTCGTCATGTCGCTCCTGTTCGTTGTAGACAAGGTGCACATCTGACTGTATGTAAATATATTTTCTTGGACTGAAATATATGGAGGGTAAATATATATATAAAAAAATATATATATATTTATATTTCAAAAACATATTTTCAAGAATAAAAAAATGGGCTAAAAAGTGTATTGGTAAAAATATACATTTATGTAAATATATTTTGAAACATACGTTTGCAAATATATTTTTGTGTTTCTGAAATATATTTAAAAATATATGTGCATATATATATATTTTGCTGCATGGAATAGATGAACTTTTGAATTTTTATATTTCCACATTCTGATTGATTGAGGGTGGTGCCAAAATCAAAACTGCATTATTGGTGTTGAAGTTTTTGACCTTCATTCATCTTCAGAACACAAATTAAGATATTTTTGATTAAAATAAAGTCAGAGTCAGAGTTGAAATCAGTTTTCTGATCCTGCATAGACAGCAATGCAACTGACAAATTCAAGGCCCAGAAAGGGTAGTAAAGACATTGTTAAGAGGTCCATATGGTATTTGTGGCTCAGCCATAATGGTGGTTTAGCAACCGTGATTGACACCCATTGCCACACATTTACTCTCATGCTTTATAATGAACATTTTCTAATATTTACATAAAAAGTCTGTCCTCGCTCACATGATTGAGTATTTATGAAAAGATGTGTGGGACAGAACACTCAATGAATAAAAGAAGCCTGGATGCTTTCTTGAACTCATTTTGAGTTCACCCACACAGAGCAGTGCAAACTGCAAATGAGTCACTTTTCACAAGCATACTCACATTTCTGCCTCTCTTTGAGTCCTGCACCTCTGTGACACAACATCTCAAATGACCCATATCAGACGGTAAATGTATGATCAAAACCTAGTGAGCAATTAAGGATATGCAGAGGGTTCAAAGTGATTTTCTGTGGATTGGGAGTGAAATTCATTAAAAAAAAAATCAGAGCTTTGACCCGTTTAATCAGTGCCGTGATGAACTCCTGCATCGTTTCACTGCTTGAGGGAAAAACTCAGCTCAGTCCAACTATGTGGCAACTAGTCTATAACAGCAGGGATCTTTTAAGCAGAGCAGATTGAAGAGGAGTGGGAAATATATTTAAGAGCTCTCCATTTCAGAGCAACAGACTCAAATGAAATGGAAATGATCTCTTTGCACATTAAAAAGTGGGTGATTTGAGAGACGCAAAACTGCTTCTTTCCTTATTTCCTACATTGAGCCATTTGATAAGCTAAACATTTTTATTGCGCCCTATCCAAATGTGTGTGCAAATGTGCCCTATACTGTTAAACACAGTATGTGAGATGAGTAGTCTTGCAGAGCCTGTGTGACTGACATCACATTGATGACATCACCTCTAAAATCCTTTCTCCCAGAGCTGCTACTGCACACACACACACACATATTCTCAACGACGCAAATAAACAAGACTGCTTGTTTTGGCAAAACAGATTAATGCAGGTAATTGAGAACAAGCTGCCAAGTCAGTGTCTATTGCCATGGAAACAGAGTAATTGTCTTATGTCCACCAAGTCTCTTTTTCTGCATCTTCAGATTATTCCTTCGGTTTATTCTTTATTTTCTGCTGGTTACATCTGTTGTGATACAGTAACATTTAGATGCTTTGATGCTCAAATCTACATTTAAACTATATCATAAGGTCAGAAACATTACGTTGGTACTCCAATCTGGACCATGTAGAACCAGGGGTCTAAAATGCTGGAGCAGGGACCCCCTAGTAGTAATGTATAAAACTGAGTGTTGTTTGTTATGCCTGACATAGAAAACATCAATATAGTACCATTTTAATGAATTTACATACTTTGTTATGATGCTTACTGTATGATATTTATTATTGGTGTACAGTAAAATGCTTTATATTTTAATGTATTTAGTAACATTTAGCTTAAATTTAACTTAAAATTACACAAACACCCAAAGGTTAGGGGATGGTAAGAATTGTTTAATGTAATTGAGACATTGTTTTTTTATGTAATTGATAAAAAATACAATAAAAATAGCAATATTGTAAATTAATTAATTATTATAATTTAATTAATATGTGTGTGTGTGTTATGGCAAAGTTGATTTTCAGCCATTACACCAGTTTTCAGTGTCACATGACCCTTCAGCAAACTTCCTCATATGTTGATATAATGTTCAGGAAAGATTATAATTATATTATTATCAAGGTTGGAAAAAAGTATTCTTCAATGAATAGGAAGCTCAGAATATAAGTAGAAATCTTCAATCAAGTCAATGTTTACCAGCAACTGGTTCCCATCAATCTTGAAATGCCTTCTTTTGCATTCAGCATAAGGAAGAAATTCTGATCTAAAATATAACATCAAAGTGAATAAACTATAAAAAAGGGGTAATTCAATTGGGTTGAATTATCCCTTTAAAAGAAATGCATGGCCAGAGATGGTTCAGTATTTCTGCCATTGAGCTATATCAGTTTAGATCGGGACATGGCAATGGGCAGCCTTTGAAAAGCTGACTGACAGTGGCTCTTGTGAAAAGTCATATCTTCTCGAGAGACCTGCTTCCTGCTGCCCTCACTGCTGAATTAAGAGATGCAGTGGATAACCAAGACTAAAGTAAGGTGGAAGAACTCAACACCTCAAAGTCTCTTATTCCACATCTTCACATTTTACTTCTAAAGTACATAATCTTTTTCAAATGGTCATACTTTTTCAGTCTGTCTTTATATCTATCTCTCTCTCTCTCTTTCTCTCTCCTACAGTACATACACACATACACCTCGCACCTTTGATGAGGAAAGAGCTTAATGGAGTGAGTTTCCTGATATTTTTCAGTTGATTTCAAGAAACAGGTCAAGTGAGAAGTGATGGGCCATGGAGAACTGGGCAGAGGGAAACATGCTGATGCTCACTGGACTGATCAACAGTCACATCACCCAAAATACAGACACACCTGTAATCATCAGCTCATTTAAAGATTGGCATCAGCCCATTGCATGTAGATGATCTGAAAGCTAACTGATAAAAGGCATTTAAAGGAGTCAGTGGAGGAATTTCATAAATGTGCAAGGTGACATTGTATTTTAATGTATAATCAGTAAGCAAATATAGTATAGTACCGTTCAATAGATTGGTCACAAAGATAAAAAAAAAAAAAATTATAATACTTTTATTCAAGTATACATTAAATTTTTTTAAATGTCACTGAATTTTCTATTCATCAAACAATCTTGGAAAAAGGTATAATGGTTTTAAAATGTTAAAATGTATTAAAAAACAATTAATTTGAAATAATATTTCACAATATTATGTTTTTTACTCTGTACTCTTTTTAACGGTATTAACTATAATATAACTATATTATAAATGCAACCTTATTGAGCTTTTAAAATTTAGAACATTTTGAGTCCATATAGAAATCTCTGATGTTGGCAGCTAAGGCAAATCTGAGAAACACTGTTGCATTTTCTTCTGAAGCTCTAAAGGGTCTTTACATACATAAGATAATTGGACAGATAGTCATTTATAAATTTCCGCTCTTAAAAGTTGTGATTAACTTTCGGAGCTTCTGCTCTGAAATCTGCTTACAGTGAAGATAAAAAAATGTAAGTGTTAAGTGTAAGAGTTAAATTGTAAGCTTGCTAACTTTGTTACATTCTGTATGTTCGGATTTAGCCATGTGGTTTATTTTTGGAGTTTTTTGGTCACTTTAAGCAGTGAGGAAGTGAGGAAGAATGCCACACACCGCCTGAGCATTACAGACAAGCCAGTATGTAGTAAATAATGCAAGAGGTGGCAGTCAGGTCTCTCACAGCACGCAATGTTAAATATTCATCTAAGGTGGGCAACCCATGCTGAGTCTTGCTCGTATTTATGGCATTAGATGTCTCGTTCCTTAGTCACCAGTGTTCAGCCAAACAAACAGAGCATTTCAATGAAACATGCACCCGGAGAGCACCTAAACAACATCCACTTTGGGCTCAGGAGAGCACGGTTTACTGTTCTTCTATTCTTTTTGAGTCAGCAGATGACCTGACAAAAATGTAGCTATAAGAAATAAAATATTCATTGAGTAAGATTTAAGCTTGGCATCTTGATCTACATCTGATTACCTTCCACAAGCACAATCCTGAAGTTGCATCTGGATAAAAGAAAGGCACTGAGCATTTCTTTATTGGCTTTGTCTGCTAAAGGGGGCTCCGTTTCCACTTTCTCACTTATTTTCAGCTTAAAGCAAAGCTTTTTTATAGGGTTAAGAGAGAAGGGCTTCAACAACTAATCAATAAAATCAATTATTATCAATAATGAAAATCATTGACAACGATACTCATTATCGATTAGTCGGGTCTACTCACAGGGCAAGCTTTTTAGTAACAGTAGTAAGCTCTTTTTAATGCTATAATATAATTAATGTAGTTATCTGTGAAAGAAAGGCAGAAAAATTGTCAAGTGCTTTATAGTGTGTTTTTTATTCAGATGTATACATAGTACATAAACAATGCCAGCAAGCATGCAAGCTGTTATCAAATGCGGTCATTTTTGTTATTATGCAAATAAATACTATTTAGTTGTTTTAGTTTGTTATTTGTCAAAAAATTACTTAAAAAAAAAAAAAAAAAAACTTTTTAAAATAAATGTTTTTTGACAGATTCCTAAAATTTTCGTTTTTCGACAGCTGGTCTAATAAATTGTTAAGCACTGTATGTTTTCATAGCATTTTTGTTTGGACATTGGGCAGAATGTGGAATATTGTGTTTTTGTCTGTAAAATTAAAATAAAGAAAATAGGGCTTTTAATCTGATTAAAATATCTGCCAACTAATCGATTATCAAAATAATCGTTAGTTGCAGCCCTATAACAGAGGACACCTACTTTACCTCCTCCATTACCTGACATTTCTATATCTGAATGGAAGCAATTTCACAGCTTATTAAAACATTTTTGTGTTAAACTCTAGCAATCAGCAATAATTCTTTACCACCCACATACATAAGGGCAGATCAGTGTACATATTCAAGACAATAACCCCTTAAACATGAGTCAATAAGCATTAAAGCACAACGACCGCATGAAAGACTGTAGGCATGTAGAGATGGTTTAAATTGCAGGCACATAATGAGGACCAATTATCATCTAATTTGGATCACACAACACACCTAGTCAAAACAAAATGGGAGTAATGGCAGAGATATGTAATACCAAAATTCATATCCTTCTACAGAAAATGATACAACCTTCCCACATTAAATACTGTATGTCAAAACCATCTTTCTGGAAACAGGATGATTAACTCCAAATGCTTATTCAGAGAGTCTGGCATGTATATATAAAAAAAACATAATTAACATATAACACCCTCAGCCACCAGTTACGGAGCATTTCTCAAGAAGTTGAGGAAGGCGAGAACTTTTCTAGAAGCCTTTTACAGAGCATCAGTCCACTAATGCATCCACTCTAACCCTGTTCTGGATAAATATATATTACAGATGGCATCATTTTGAACTTGTTTGTTTGTTAAATGAGCCATGCTCACATTCATAATTGCATTTTCCAACATTAATTATAATTGTGCGGTTGTGGGTGTGAGAGAGGACATGCCAGTCGATGGTGGACTGAAGGGTTGCATCTGGTGAGATGCTCCCTGATGTCTCCTGAGCGCCCAGCTCCAAGAAAACAGGTCATCAGCACGAGCACACGCAACACTACACACTTAAACAATGGCTGCAGGTGGGAGCTGTCGTGCCCAGCGCTCCAAGCAGATGCATTTGGGGGAAATACAGACCAGATTTATGATCCAGAAATTAGAAAGCAGTTATTTTATCTACCCTGAGAGATGCTGTGGCTTACTTGCATCAGCTCGAGCATTTGGGCCCTCTAACGTAGTCATCACTTCTCAAATTATTAAAAGCAAGAATGTATTTTGAGAGATGACATGGATTCTTTCTTTACCACCCTACAAAGGAAAAATCAAAAGGAGCCTACAAAGTACTTAAAAATGTCTCAACCGACAACTGTAGCATCTCATCAATATTTATCAATTGTGACAGGAGACATAACAGCCAACAGACTGTGCCATCAAGACCATTTATGCTAGGGAGCTTTTAATATTTAGACTTCTATTTCAAATGAACGCTGTTCTTTTAAACGTTCTATTAATCAAATAATATAAAACATTAAGCAGAAAAGAAAGGAGAAAGCATACACAAAACTATTAAGCAGCACGACTGTTTTCAGCATTATTAATAATAAGAAATGTTTCTTGAGCATCAAATCTTCTTAGATTCTTTTCTTTTCTGAACAATAATGTGGCACTGATCATATTGCACAAATAAGACCTATTTATAGAGGCAATCAGTATGGAATTTGACTGTTTGATTAATGTATTAGACTAACGTCGAAGATTGACACAGAAGAGAAGAAATTGTTGAAAAAAGTTTTTATTTTTGTGTTCTTTGCACACGAAACATTTTCTCGTAGTTTCCCAAATTACATTTGAACCGCAGATGTCACACAGTCTGTTTTAACAATGTCCTCAATCTTTCTGGGCCTTGAACGTGCCAGTTACATTGCTGTCTATGGATCTTAATTTGTGTTCCGAAGATGAACGAAGGTATTATGGTTTTGACACAATGTTGAGGGTGAGCAATTAATAACAGAACTTTAATTTTGGGGTGAACTATCCCTTTAAAGGTGCACTAAGCGATTTATGAACAATTATTTTGACCACAGCATCAGAGCGAGTCCCAAAACACACTTGTAGCCAATCAGCAGTAAGGGGGCGTGTCTTGTACTGAGAGTGAGAAGAGAGTGCTCAATTTGAGCGCACAGGACAGATATTAGCAAATCGACTATAGAAAGAGAGAATTGGAAGGTAGAAAAGAGGAAAATATTGGAGGAACAAAACATTAAAAAGAAGGCTTATAACCAGGCAAGAGGTAAATACCAGAGCAGCTTCCCAGCGGTGGAGAGAACTGAAGGTGTGGAAAGGGTTCAAATCTGACGCCGAGGTTGCGTTGTATCTTCTTGATTGGAGAGTAACATTGATTTTGCTTTGTTTCACACAACTTATCCATGTTTGCTTTTTTTTTTTAATATGCTTGCATGTCATCTTTTATTGTTCCGCGATTGTCATTGCTATGGTTATGTACATACGTGTGGGGCATGTTTGATTTGGTGCTTTCAAATATCAACATCGTTTGGCAAAAATTGCTTACTGAACCTCTAAGGAGGCTAAATGGATTGTGTATTGAGTCTGTATTCATGTGTGGGGTTTGTTAGCCTAGTCAATTAGTTGGTCCCAAAATTTAAATGTATGGTATCCACTGTCTGTCTGAAAATGAGGGATTAAAGAAAAAAAAAAGAGCAAACCTCACCAATAATTCTTCTGCATCCAGTCTATCTGCTGAAAACATCTCCACACACTCATCGGAAACCTTGAAATCTGGTCATCATCTGCAAATTTGGTGAAAGACTATTCGTTATTTCTACCATTGGAATTAAATGATCCCCTCACATTATCTATTATCCCATTTCTCTGTGGAATTCGTGTTAATGGCACACAAAATGAGCTTTGTTAAATATTTGCATTGTCAGATGGCCCAGTATGTATTATAGTTCACTGAAAATAAGATTCTCACTTCCTGTTCATAGCTCGGCTGCAAGCAACTATACACAGATCTGATCTCTCTTACCTCTCATGTGAGAACTGCTTCAAGACACCCTGGAGTAATCTTTGTTCTTAAAGGGTTTTAACTTTGATACATCCATGCTAAACTGCTAAAGTCATTCCAGTCATTTCCTTGTGATGCTAAAAGTGTGAAAATAAGCTTTTATTTTCTCAAGCGCTGTTTACTCAATACAGATGTCTGTGTATATATATATTATGTGTGTGTATTTATACTGTATATATATATATATATATACTGTGTTGTTTGTTTTGATAAGTTTTATTGCATTATTGTGTTTCTTTTAGTCATTTAGGAAGTTATCATCGACTGTTTTGATTTACTGTTGCTTTGAGTGTAATTCATGACAAGTGCAATGTGATTAAAAACATCTGATTATTAATGCTCGCCTGACTGGTGTGTTGACATCTATCAGAGAATGCACTTCACAGACGATCTCGGCTCAAAATAGCAGATAGCAGAATTAAATGAATACTTATGAAATCAGGTACAGTGTTATGCATGCATAAGCGTGATGGCAAATTCTGTAAAATCTAGAATGTTTGAATGCATGTTCCTTCTTCTAGATACCTGCCACCTTGCTTTTAAATTAGAGGCTACATGTTGCCTTCTCTCAATGAGATGTGGCAGACTTTGTGGGTGTGAGCATGGGTGACATGGATGGCTCAGCTGTACCATTTGTTTGCATTACTATACATGAAATCACACTCATTGGCATAAATCTCCATGTTTAACTTAATATGGTAATTCAGGCTGAGATCACTGGAGACCTGTTGCTTGGAAAGGAGCCTCTTTGTAGGAGAGATAAGGAGTCTGTTTTACAGCTTCATAGAACAGTTATTATCTATCTTTGGTCACATTCATCTCAGATCATAATCGATTAAAGGATAATAAAGTCTAACACTGTTAATGTTTCTGTATTAAATCAATATCTAAATCCATAAAATGTTAGCTGAGTAACTGCAAGGAAGTGTCTACACTTAAGCTGCATGATCTTAAAAAAACTGATACTGCGATACAGAAATTTTTACTTGATTTTAATAACTATACAAAATATTAAATAAGACAAAAAATACTATAAATTGACTGTATAATTACACAAAATAATAATACATATTCAATAAATATATCCTTAATATTTAAGTAAAATGTATGCTTAGGGGTGGGTGATATACCGGTAGACACGATTAACTGGTAAAAAAATTGTCATCCGTTTTTGACTCTCTTTTCTATTGCGGTTACTGGCTCACGTGACATTGCTGTACTAGGTGGTATTGTTTACTTCCATTTTTAAACATTGCTGTTTAAAAGCAAGTGATTTCACTGGCGCTGAAAGCCTTGTGGAAAGAGTACTGTACAGACATGCAGCGCCACTGAAATACGGGTGTCCAGAGTTAAAAAATCCCAAATCGAGGACCTTATCTGATACCACCCTCCTCTCTCTCTCCCACTTCTCTTCCTGTCAGTTATGATCTGTCCTATGAAAATAAAAGGTGAAAAAGTCAAAAATAAATCTTAAAAAAAACAAGTGATTTCAAGCCATTGAAATGCAATCATCATTGAAAGAGAACTCATTTTGCGATATGCACACACTGTCAGGGGCACTGACTAAATCAGTTTTGCAACTTAAATAATAAGAAAAAAATTATATGTATATATATATATATATATATATATATTATATATCCTATTGCATGTAATTAGTTTCTTATTACTATTTAATCGCTGATTGTTTACTTGTCTTCAGTGAGCTTGAGTTTTTTTTTTTAGGCTAGTATTATTATATTTGAATTTTTTTCATGATATTGACATTGGTGACAAGAACTAAGACATTTCTACGTTATCAAATTTTTTTATATCATAAGACCTGATTTAAAGCGAAAATGTATATATTGCAATATATATTGTTACCATGAAATAAAATTACTCATATACTCATTTGTGATGTAAGATTTTGGTTATATTGCCCAGCCCTGTTTATTCTTTATTTTCATTATTTTCAAATGGTAGAATGAAGAACCACTGAAAGACTGCCATGAACCACACACGTGTATATGGTTCACTCTGAAACGAGTAATGCATGTATTTATTTAAATATACCACAGCCAGTACTGTTTGGCATTTGAATTAAGCCATATCGTGGGATTTAAAAAACTAAATGGTGCAGCTGCAGCACATCAGTTTCTGATTTGGTTATTAACAAATGGCAAGAAACATTGAATTAACCATGAAATGTTAATTGCTAGTAAATCTCACGACTAATTACAAAGAAATAGGAAGCAACACACTGAATTAAAATGACAAAGTAAAAAGACTGAAATTATATTTTCTATTTATATAGAATAATATTAAAACACACTCCAATAATGTTAAATATTTGTGTGTGTCTGTGTGTGTGTGTGTGTGTGTGACTTGCAGTCACATACTTTATCACGCAAGCATAAGGCACATAAGTATATGCATTGCAACCCCAAGCAGAACCCTACCGTGCCAATGTAAACGCTTCATACTTTATTCAAGCCAATATGCATACATATACACAGCATGTAGTCAAAAACAGGTGGCATGCACACTGTGGTTTGGTGCATGCTTATTTACAGTGCAATCATAGGTTGCAATCAGCAAGACTCCACATGCAGAAACATGTGAAGAATGATTTTCAAATTTATAAGGGGATTGATTTATTCATTGCAATTAAAATTAATTAGCTTGTTAGACATATGATGGAAAAATGAGATGTAAGAGTGATTTGTGCATAGATATGCATTGTGTAGATATACGGTGGTCTTAAACTGAAGTCAGGAGATAAGAATTCCATCTTATGCTTAATAAGCCTGACAGCGTTTAATAAAAGAACCTAGATACTCAGAATGTAATTAAAGAGCAGGTTTTTAAAAAAAAATTTTTTTGCAGTTTATAATGTAGCTATCCTTAAACGAAAACAATCTGCAAAGTTGTTAATAAAAAAGTGCATGATAAATTAAGATATTGTCTCTCAGAGAGAGTTGACTCAGAGTCGCCTTAACAAATCTTCATATTTTCAAATCTTTTGCCTGTTATCGGTACACGTCACTGGGTAACACAATTTCAGTCTTACCTGCCCACAAACACTTCGGGTATAAGTGTGTTTACATCATGTTGAGATACCACAGAAATACAGTTTGAACCTTTTGTTTTGTGCCTGTCATTTTATCAAGGACTGCTTCTCTATTCTTGGCTTTTATCTTCGCTGGCTCCTAATCCTCTTTATTTGGACTAACAAGCTCTCCAAACCACAACCTGTAAGTACGAATGATACTTTATGAGTACATTTTCAATTGAGTGCTCAAAATATCAGGTTTTTGTGCTAATATGCAATGTATATCTAGTCAGGGTTTCCCGAACATTGATTTATTTGTGCTGGTCCGCCACAATATCAAAACTGACCCCCACACAAATAGATTTTCCGAAAGGCTTTGACTTCATTGAATAAACATGAGCATTGCAAGTTTCAAAATCAAAAACCGCTACGGGTGTTTTAATATCACTGTTTTCAGAAAATGTCCGATGTCATTTTCATTCCATCTTGCAAGTAATGAATGATAAATCAGTGTTTGTGTGCTTTGTATACAGCCGTTACCAGGGAAATCTCTATCTCTCCTTCTCTAATAGCACCCCCTGCTGGCAGAAAAATAATTTGCATATTTATATATGGGGGTGGCGGAGTGCCACCGCAAACAAAGCTGTGGAAAACACTGCTAGTGCAGCTTTTGCTTTCCAGGTAAAGCATATTACTCTCATACCAAAGTAGTTCTGATATTTTGTTGTGAACCCACTATTTCCGAATGTGTTGATTATTGTAGACTGTCATTGTTCTAATTACTTTGTTTAATAATAAAGAATGTAGTGTAGCACACACAGACTTATAATAATTGTGAAATTGCTGTTTATTTAGCTGCACAGGCAGTTATAGGGTTAATGCTGGAGAGTTTAGGTTAGGCTGGTGCACCTGTGATACAGTTGTTCTGCATTCTGATTATAAGTTAAGAAGGCGTCATTTGTCTGTCGTTCTTCAAGTATTACAGTAGATATATTTTGTTTTTTAAGTGTTCATAGTTTAGCAGCAAACCTTTAGCTGTGGGCACGATTCACTTGCATAAGTGTTTTTGTATTTTATGTCATTATTATAAGAACGGATTGGCACACTATATTATTGTTTTATGTAATGGTGCTTTGTGAATGGTAGTGCAGGCTAACTGGCTCAAGGACTCCTCTCTGTGCCAATCACAACAGGCTTGGCCAGTTGACCAATCAGAGTAGAGAAGGCTTAGGGTTTGCTCTGAACTTTCTTGGAGCGAATTGTTTCGAAATCATTGGCAAATTACTCTAATATTAAATGTATATTCCGAGAACATTACAATGTTTTTTGACCTAAGTTGCATTTAAACCTGTTGTAGGGGACTCCAACACATTATTAGGACACTTTAAAGGGTACATAACATACACAGTTTCACCCAATCTAATGTTAATCTTGAGTACCTATAGAGTAGTACTGCATCCTTCATATATCCAAAAGTCTTTAGTTTTATCATATTTATAAAAAAAAATACAGCTGTTGATTCGTGTTGTTTCCATTAACATATATTCACTTATGTGATGATTTCCAACAAAAGACAGAAATCTGATGCAATTGTACTTACGTGAATGGGGTCTTTTATCACAGGGACGGCTCCATGTTTTAAAAGCAAACGATGTGCAAATCCAGCGTCGACTTGGGCCTTGTTTATAAAACATTCGTCACTCAAATGAACAGAACACACAAATGCACTCGATACACTCCGTTGCTGCCCCGAAAAAACAAACTGCATCCTCTGTTCGTGTAATTCTGGTTTCTTGGGGAAGCTGAACACAGTAAGTTTTCCCTCACATCCAAACATACTGTTATTTGGAGGCATTCTCGAACAAATCCTATGCAGCGCTACCGAAGATTTTGAATCGCGTTGATGTGCGTGGTCTCGCTCTTCTCTGGTTAATGTGTGTGCGCTGGCGTGCTTTTCCGTGAGAAATGCTCATATAAGGACTTCCGTTAAAAAAAAAAACAGCCGAAACTTGTACCAACCCGGAAGTAAGATTTTCGGCATAGAAATTCTCAGTCATTCTTCTAAATTACTTTTTAAAACTTTGGCCATGTTTAGCATGAGAATCCATCTCTTTAAACTTAAAAAAAAAAAAAAAACATATGACCTGCTTTTTAATAAAACACTTTATTGCATTTTCAGAATGTCACAAATGCATCCAAATTTTTCTTAAAATGTAGGCTAAAACTGAAAAGTCTAGTCTGTCTAGTCTAATTATTTATGGCCTTTGACCTTTAATTTTAAAAGACCACAGAAGTATCAAACTCATTCCATGGGAAAATTTTACTATTTAGCAAATTGGTGATTTCATATAAATTTGTTCAAAGTAAATCACATGAAAACTGATTATTTAGAAATAACTGATTATTCTAGAAATAATTGAGAAAGCATGAAGGTCCATCCCTAAAACATAACCGTCACTGGGGTATAAACAGATCGTACAAAAAAGTATGAATGTGATTATATGAACTGGCCATCAATTTGCCAAAACATAAAGCAGCCACAAATTGCAATGAAATTGTTTTAGAAATACAGGAAATATTCTAATCAAATCAGGATGGAACAGGGCAGCATTGTCATTGAAAAACATATTTGAAAATACACAGCTGCAGATCATCATCATCGGCACAAAATTGAAATGTTTCCTCAAACGGGTCATATGATGCATCATTTCTTTTTTTTAAACGCTCATTATTTAGTGTATTTGGTGTAACAGAATATGTTTACATGCTTTAATGTTCAAAAAACACATATTTTTAAAATACTGTACATTATTGTAGGTCCTCTATGCCCACCTCTCTCAAACACATTGTATACTACAAAGTCCCTCCTTCTGATAAGCACAGTGTGTTCTGATTGGCCAACTGACCCAGTGCATTGTGATTGGCCGAACACCGCAAGCACCTGTTGGAAACATAACGCCCCTTTTCATAATTTCAAGCTTTATCTTTAAAAAAATGTAAAGACAGATAATAATGTCCTTAGTTTTACCAAGGGGAAGGTGTGTGACAGACACAGTGACAAAGCTCGTATGTGTTTGCAGTATATAAGCCACGGACGGTTAACCCTGACCCTGTCTCTCTCTCTCTCTCTCTCTCTCTCTCTCTCTCTCTCTCTCTCTCTCTCACACACACACATATGCGCACACACACACAACGTGCAAAACTCTGCATTTGAACAGTCAATAGCAAATACTACAAAACATACTTACAGTAGCTGATTCAGAAGCACCAGATTGTCATAGCAAAGTCAGAATTACCTTCTCTCCTAGCTTTACCAAATGGTCGTCCATAAAATGTGTTGCTGTTCTGTTGTAAGAAATCTTAAAGATTCCTAAATGCCTCTACTTTCAGAAAGCCAAATAAAGTGCTTTTACTATTCACCTAAATGCACACAACATCTCCCTGACATGGCTGCTTCAACACTAACTGTGGTTACTGAAACCACGCCTTCTTTCTTTGCGTGTACATTCGGTGGCTTTACACAAATATTTCCACATTGTGATGTAGACATGTGGGGGTGTGTTTGAACAAGCCGTTTTAGAGGGGCGTGGCAGAGTCTTAACTTCGATAAAGAATATTTGAATCTTTGGATTCGAGACTTTAGTCTTTTTAATGTTACAGATCTTCTTTATGCACCAAGAGCTTGGAGCTACACTCCAAAGAGAAAGAAAAAATTTAAATCACATTATATGACCCCTTTAAGGTGCTTCCCAATGTGCCTACTTATAAACTATTCTATGCCACTTTAGTTGAAATTGAGTGAGTAAAGTGTTGACACTGAAAATTCCAAAAAGAAAAAGTTCATTTTAAATACATGGATGATACACACACACACACACACACACACACACACACACACACACACACACAAAGTGGATTGTTGGACTGTCGAGTATATGTACGCAAATAATCGCTCTGTCTCTCTCTCTCTCTCTCTCTCTCTCTCTCTCTCTCTCTCTCTCTATAAATATATATATATATATATATATATATATATATATATATATATATATATATATATATATATATATATATATATATATATATATATATATATATATATTTTGTTAAACATTAAAGCACATTCTTGACCAGATGAGCGTATGATCATAGAGAGGAAATGCATCGGCCATTGATTATTATGCAAAATACAAAATTATTGTCTGAGCACAGAGAGTAACAAATTTCAGTAAACCATGGTTCGTTACAGTACAACCTCAAAAATAATATTTTTTTTGCAGTGATTCCAAAGAACAACCATAAAACCTTTCAGTGAACACATCATAAAATAATCTTTTTTTTTTCTTAGTTTTAAGAACACTTTAAAGACTAAAAACTTGTTTTCTATTATAAAAAACCTTTTGTGCAATGGAAAAATCCCATGGGTGAATCTTTATTTTTTTAAGATTGTATGACTGCATGCACACATTTCTCTGCACGGTTAGGAAACCGTATGATGTGGAGACTCACAATATACCATCACATATCCAGTATTCTATTTCTCAGCACCACGATGAAGAGAAAACAGAACTATGTCAAAGAGCCCAGATTAGTACGGAATGGCATCATTCAGCAATAATGCAACAAAAACTTGCTAGTATGTCATCCTGAAATCTATGTATGCATTCAGGTGTATTCCTATGAGTTAAAGGTCATATATAAATGCTTGTAAAAAAAGAAGATAAAAAATGCTTTGGCTTTGTCATTTCCACATTTAAGATTTTCTCTTCACATTACTATGGGAATACATTAGTATACGTCAATATACGACAACTACATTTAGACCTTCACCTTACACAATCAAACTCCAATTCTAGCATTCAGCCCAACATATTTCCTTTGCTGGATATCAAGAACTTAACTAGCAAAGTAAGCTATTTTTAAATTGCTTTGCTTTGTGAGATGTCCCCAGACTGGTGAACCTTTTGCACAGTGCCTTGTGCAGTGCATGTCTAAACAATCCTCCCCCTCTGAGAGCACACAACTGCACAACTGTGTCAGCTTCACTCCCATCACCATACACCATGTGACACCGCCAGGATGACAACAAAAACAAACAAACACAATTAAAGAAAAGGAAAAGCAGAAATTATGTAAAGAAACAACCACTTTAGAAGAAGCAAAACAATACTGATGTTTTACGAAAATACCCAGGTGAAGTGCCCTAAGTGTTCAGAGTTGGGCTGGATTGGTGTGGTTGTAGCCTAGTTTTGTAAAGTGTGCTATTGAGTCATTCCATTCAGTTTTTCCATTACTGGCTTTTATTCAATTAGCAACTCTCGCCGAGCAACATTCTTCAAACTCAGAGCTGACTGAACACAAATATGGGAGCTGAAAACCAAAGCAGCTGTACGATAGCATTTGGAAATGCCACATCTGTAAGTAACAACAGCACTGTGTATTTCATAATGGGGTCTTTAAGGCTGATCACAATGTACCTCGTCAATGCAATCACTGCTATATTTCAGACCACAGCTTTGATGGCCTGCTTCCAATATAGCAATTCCACATCCTTTACTGTTTGGACAGCATCCAAACACAATCCTCAGAGTCAAAGACTCAGAGTAAATGGAATATCACTCTATTGAACACGCTGATCAGAACTCATTCAGGCTTCTGAAGACCCTGATGGGCTGACGATGTGAAACCCAATAGGTTTCCACAATCCCGTTCATTAGCTCTGTCACTGATGTAAGCTTTGAGTACCACCGCGGGTAAATGAATGCACTGACCTGCAAAGAGAATACAATTCCAAGGGTGAGCCAATAACCTCATGCACTGTAAGATGCCACCGGGGAAATATTTGCAACTACTTTTCATACAAGGTGATCAATCGCCCACTAATAGCCTTCAGTTTTCTATGAGGTTTATTCACAATTACATTAATAATGGATTTGAACGGAACGAGTCAATGAACGTCTACTATTCACATGAACTCTTTAGTCATTTGAGCTTAATTAAATCAAGAAATCTTTTTCTTTTTGTACCAAGTACAAATAGATACAACACTACAAGTGCCTTCCCTTGTTGCAAGATAGATAAGAAGCAATTTTATACCAGACACTCCACTGTTATGAGCTTTAAAGTGAAAACAGGATGATAAATGAGCTCTCCAGCCCACACAATTTGTGTGTAGGCCTTAACGTGTCAACCACTGCAAACTCAAGAACATGCTTTGAGTGTGTCAGTCAAGCACGCTGCTTTAAACAAAATAGGTGCTGCATTTTAAAGAGAACAAGCAGTAAACACCCGACCTCGACTCTTCAGATCACAAGTGTCACTGAAAATAAAGCGCTGCTCGAGCTTACCTCCAGATTTGTCCGAGCTGTAAGATGTGAATGACGGACTGCAACAGCCAGATACAGATGGAACAGGACGCTGAGCGTGTCTTACTATTCCGGGCTGCGGTAGCGCTGTTGCTGCTGTTGCTCGTGGTGTTGCTCTTGCTCGCCGTGGACGCCTGTCTTTGAGGCGTAGTCGGGTGGGCTCCAACGTCTCCGTGCGAAGCGGAGCAGCTGAGCAGCTTACCGTCCATGTGTGAGCAGCTCGCCGCGCCGCCGCCGGAGCTCTCCTCGGTGCTGAAATCATGGACGAACCAGCGGAAACTGAAGACCTGCACGGAGAACGAGCCGAGCACCACAAAAAACAGCGTGAGCCCGAACCACCAGTAGTCGCGGCGGAGGTAATAGTCGACCGAAAGCCAAATATCAGTGCCCACATCCGCGAAATACACCGCCACTGCGGCGAGGATCCACAGACAGTCCCAGATAGTGTATTTCAGCTGCTCCCTGCCGAGGCGTAGACATGTCGAATTTGAGCCACAGCACCGCGACTCCCCGTTGACGAAGTCCGCCTCTCCGGTTCCAGAATCCGGCTGCGATCCCGGGACTAGACCTTGAACCGAACCCGAGTGATCTGAATTCTGCAAAGGCGTAAATGCTACATCGCTTTTCTTCATCTTTAGCACCCCGTCAGATTTCGCGGCCATTGTAGCAGCTTTGTCTTCTCACCGTTTTCACGTCTTCTCCTCGGCTTCTCTATACCAGGCGAAGAGACACTGGGCTGGGCGACCTCCTCTTCCGCCAGCTACAGCGCCGCCTGCTCATAACAAAGCAACACTTCCTTTCGGTAGCGGGTACGAACCATATGCTCTCCCGTGGCTCCTACTTAAAACTATGACATCATTGCTTTCAACTCTTCTTCAGGAGCACATCGTGGTGTTAAATATCCAGCTATTGCAGCACAGCCTTCCGCTAACTCAACATTCACGCATAAAAATAATGTCTACGGCAGCGGTGAATTAAAGAGGGGACCGCTCGGTTGCTATGGCATTTGTAAACGTGCAGTTTTGAATTCCACCCTGAACTGAACACGCTGTCCACCGGACGCGAGCGGCGCGTCAAAAGTAAATAGGTCCGTTGTTGCGGTTTTTCACGCGATGTACAGATACTGCAGAAACTTTATAATGCTGAAATAAAATAATTTAATTTACAAATATATCTGTGTCAGCTTTATTCGTTACATTTTAATAACTTCTGACTGTTGGAACAAACCCCCCATAGTGAAGTTTCTGATCAAATTTAAATAGCTTTTTCTTTAATTATATATATATATATATATATATATATATATATATATATATATATATATATATATATATATATATATATATATATATATATATATATATGCAGTTATTATATAATACATACATTTTGAATGGGTTTTTCTTAAAGTTGGATAGTTATCTATCCTATACTGTTACTGAAGTCATCGAGCTCACAGCTGATTGGTTTGTGTTAGTAAACGTAAGATGACGTGCAGTTTCCAGATTTCCACTAAAGACAGACTGAACCATCGCGGTGCGTGATCGATAACCTGCGTTTGTAACATGTATGTTATATACATATAGCCTTGCAAAACGCTTGCAAAAAGACGGGAATATAGCCTTTTTTGACATATTTTAATCTAAACAATAATAGTAGACATGTTTTACATAAGCTGAAAAGAATACAATGCTTCCATGTTTGGTAATTTTAATAGAAGTACCATATTATAAGCTTTATTTAACCTTTAATAATCTTAAATTAACCTATAATAAAACCGTTTTCCTTCAAACGCGTCTTCGTCTCGTATAACGGCTAAAGGGTTCAGCACCACGGAAAGCTCCTGCTATCAGTTCATTATTGTGGCTCATTGTGCACTATGCAGAAGGTCTGCCATAAACATCAGACGCGTCGGAGCTCCATATATCACTATAAGGACACTCCAGTGCCATCGGACGTATTGTGCTGGGTGGGCTAACTGGCGTCATTATTGAATTTATTGGCACCCTTGAGCACGGCGCTGTATTGTCGACACGCCCTCTGCTCGCCGGTAACACATAAAGCGAGTCACTCGCTTTGAAAAACAGCCACTATGACACACACACACTGGCACACACACACACACACACACACACACACACACACACACACACACACACACACACTGAATGGTGTTAAGATATTGCATTGATTCAAGTCTAACGGGGAGAAAATTAGCATATCACACCAGCTGCTGCTGCCAGGTAAGTATCATATGCATTAATGAGGCACATCGCCCACAAAAATACGTTATAAAAGATAAATCAGCAAGGCTCTGACGTACGCAGCTCTAACACTTTGATAGCCCTGAGCTTATTACGCCTCAGGTTTTAAACTTCACATGCTGTTTGGGATTGGGCATTGAAACAGATGGCGTCAAACCGTCAACATTAAGTGGGCTGTCGTGAATTGACTTCAATAATAGACTTGAGAGATGCAACAGAGATGAAATCTCGCTATTTAATTACAGCACGGACGATGCAGCATTTAAGATACCAGGTTCTGTATTTGTGTGTGTGTGTGTATTATACACATAGGCTATACATAAATACACAACGTGGTATCTTAAATGCTGCACCATAAGTTTTTTCTTATATTTATATTTCACACACACACACACACACACACGCACACACACACACACACACACACACATGAAAAAAAAGATATTTTTTTTCCTGTAACCATTTACAAAGTCAGCAAGTGTATGATCAGTTTGCCAGGGGTTTACTTGTATTCCATAGCTTTTCAAGCCATAAGTAGCTTTCCATGGTCAAGGACCTCCTCATATAAGCCATCTGACTGACATATTTGTTCTGTTCAGTGTCATCTTCAGTTGAAAAGAGTCTATGAACTTAATATAATTTTGAAAATCCAGTGGTTTTATGATTCTGATAAGAAAGTATTGCCTAGTTGTACACAGAGTGACTTTCTTCCATTAGGGAGATATAAATACAGTACATTAAATTTAAATTAAATTAAATTGATGCATTTAGCAGACGCTTTTATCCAAAGTGACTTACAGTGCATTCAGGCTATCAATGTTTACATATCATGTGTTCCTGGGGAATCAAACCCCCAACCTTGCACATGATATCGCAGTGCTATACCAATTGAGCTACAGGAACACAACAGACAAAATAACAAACAGCACAGACACAATACAGGTGAGCAAGTCAAATCTTAATTAGAAGGCTAGACAGAAAACAACAAAGTAAGAGGGAAGGAAAGATATGAACTGGAATATAATTATCACCAGCTCTGGGTTCAGCATAAACACAGCAGGCTCTTCAATGGCTCCGCTACACCTCGAGCTCTGCCTGTATGGCACCTGGACAAGCTTCAGAAAATGATGCCATCTGTCATCATCAGACATGGCAGGGGTAAGCAGCCCGTCGTGACTTATGGGCAATGTTTTGGCAGGTCCATTTCAGGCCCCACGGACACATAGACAGTTATCATATCACCCACACCTCAGGTTTGGGTTTGAGCTGCTGGTTCAAGCTTAGAGTGGTCCTTCTTTTCTTCTGAATGAATAACAGAGGCTGTCTGCGTTTGCTATTAAGAAGTGTTTTCTGCTCATTGGAGACCGGCCTCCCTGTGCTACCTCAGTATAATTTCAGCTGTCTTCTCTTATTGATCTGAACAGGCTCTTTGTAAAAAGACTGTACCCAGCCCTTCATGCACTCGCGCCAGCCGTTTAAAGATTTAATCTTAATGACATCAGCAATCAGACAGTCAGACAGCCATCACACAGTTCCAAGCTATTGTTCCAGTCCATAAATTAAATGTGTGTGCATTTAGATTCCAGTCAGCATCCTCCAAAAAAATGGAAGTCTCTGTACAGGATTATTTTATTAATAAGGTGTGCATTTAGCGTTTATTCCTCTTTGAATGTCAGCCGTGTGACATCCAGAGCAAACGTTATCCAGCATCCTAAGCTGTCATTACACAGCACTAAAAAAAAAAAATCATGCCAGAGAACTCAGCCGCATGAATGTACTGTGGCACTCGTGCTTCCATACATCAGCATTATCAGACAGACCTCATCCATCCACGCTCGCTCGCTCACTTGCTCTCCCCTTCAGAGCTCTGACGGACACACAAAACCATTATGGCACATATAAACCTCTAGTTCGAGATCTTTTCGGTCATGACACGTATAACAAAAAGAAGAGAGATCATTGCAACAAGTTGAGTGGAAACATAAAAGGCTGTTGCATGTGGTCCTCTGAGGCATGTGATGCTCTGCTGAAAATAACATCACTTGGATCTTATTGTTATTCACCATTCAGCAAAGACGGAAAGGTTAAATGGGTTAAAGGCATTGAATAATTTGCTGTAGGCAAACATGAAAGCCCAGTTGCCATTTTAACAAATATTCCAGGTTAAACGGCAGCCTATAGATTCACAACAGCGTTTCACACAGAATAAATGCTGCGTTTCTATCAACGTTCTGTAGACGCTTCAGCTGTGACATGAATGACAGCCTGTAGTTGCTCAGCAACACACCATAATTTCTCAGGTTTTGTGCATGAGCTTCTAGTGAGACAGCTACCCATTGTGACAGACCCTGGAAGAGATTCTTATACAGTGAGTTGTCAAGCAGAAACTGGGCCACTGGCCTCTGCATGCTTCATAGACAGGCGAGTTAAAATACCCCCAGTCACTGTAAAGCACAGGATGACACATTAGGGCTTGTTCAGCCATCCAAATATGCCCTGCCATGAGAATCTTTACACAACTGAGTTAAACAGCTCCACTGTGAACAAAAGAAGCAGCACATCTGATACAAATCAAACGGCCAATCATTGAGGTGCACCGGTATCAAAGGATTAATGACTCCACATTTAGAACATGCAAAGGATTTAAAGGGACGGTTCAGATATAAAGTTTTCTATTATGTGCTTTTATACACTTGCTGTTCAAATGTTTGGAATTGGTAAGAGTGTTGACCAAACATTTCTCACTAATTTGCTTGTTTATTTGATCAAAAGTTTGTAAAACGGTAATATTGTTACGATTAATAATTGTCACCCCGTCCCGTATATGGGACACCTATGTTTACTTCACTATATTACAATTAAATCCAATCTAATCTTGACAAACTATATATCATTGGAAAGGTCTAAGACTCCCAAATATATATTTTACCAATGTTTTTTGTTAAAAATTATTTAGCAAAAGTAATAGATTCATTTATGACAAGAATGCACCCTCAAAAATCTACATTATAACAGGAGTTCTGACCTTTGTTAAAAAAAGACTTCTTCATTGCATTTTCTCTAACACATTTTAGAAATCATCAGAAAATATAAATCAACTGAAAACTTAAAATCTCAAAATTCATCCTTTAAAACCCATTTTAAAATCAGATATTGCATTGCCATGGTACATCAATATCATGTTACAAAATGTTTTCATTCATGAATTATAAAAATGTAAGTTTGGGATTGTGCACTATAAAGTCTATGTTCAAAAATGTGACAGTTAAGGGGTTAATAAATACATAAATAAATAGTGTTTATATGTAATATATTAGAAACATAAAATATTCTTGATGTAAATATTATAACATATAAAAATATTCTAATTTAATGTATTTTAAAGATGCAATTTATTTTTGTGATGACAGCTGAAATTTTAGCAGCCATTATTCAGTGTTCAGTGACATTCTAACATGCAGATTTGCTGCACAAGAAATATTTCTTCTTATTATCAATGTTGAAAATAATTGTACTGCCTTACATTTTGTGCATTATGTAGTTTTATGGCATTTTTATAGTATAATGCATTTTGTTTCAGGATTTTTAACAAAAAAAAATAAAAAAATAAAAATAAAAACAGCATTTATTTGAAAAAAAAAAAAAAAACTTGTTTAACATTATGTCTTAACAGTCATCTTTGATTCATTTAATGCATCTTTGCTAAATGAAAGTAGACATTTCTTAAATAAAAATAAATAATAAAAATAAATAGATAAAAATAAATAAATAAAAATATGTAATGCTTTATATTATGGAACAATAGTTGATTATTAGCATGCAATATTAACATATTATAGCATGCTGACTGTTCATTAATACTAAAGCACATATTAATGTATTATTCTGACCATATTCTAGGTCTCTTAACCCTACTCCATAACAAAACATAACTACTACAACAACTGCCTTACTTACTATAAATACACAACAATTATGAGGTTATTGAGGGAAAACTCTGAGTTAATTGTGAATGTAGAAAAATAAAACAATCTTAATGACCCCAAAATTTTGAATGCTATAGTGTATGTATATACATTATAAAACTATAAAGCTATGAACTACTAATGATCATACATTATTTTATAAATGTTTCAATCATATCATTATCCTCTGCTGAATGCATAAATCTATGCTTGAACCACTAAGATGGTGATGCATTTCATTAGACAGTTGTGCTATCTGATGCTTTTTGTCCCTGATCCCTCTGTTCAAATAGTTCCTCCACAAACACTGAATTAAAGTAAATGCAGCATAGAAAATATTTAAAAATAAATGATCCTTGGACATTTTGCTTTTTGCCTTTTAAATGAGATTAAATTAAACTAGTATGCAGTACAAATACTGAAATACTGCTCGCTTTTAACCAGAAGTGCATATACAATATATGCAATGTTCAAATGCAAATGGTATGAGAGCAGAAGGTAAGAGAACAGCAGAGGTCTAGAAATATGAATAGAGAAGGCGAAGTGTACAGTGATAATGGGCTATCAATTGCAGATGACCATCATGGTGGAAATAACTGTGTGCTATTGCCAGTTCAAGAAAAGAGCAGAAATTAATAAAAGTCAGGATTTATACAGTCAAACCAATAAACTAAACATTCTTCATTACAAATTACACCCACAAATATGAAGAATATCATTGTGACTATTGTAAAACGAAAGTAGTCTAAATGAGAACCAGGGCTTTTTTTAAGCATCGAAATTACAAAAAGGCACCATGTGTAACGATGACTGACTCGACATGGGATCCATTTGCAAGCTTTTATTAGAACACTCGTAGTCGTACAGGCGAAGGGTCAGGATCAGCAAACACAGTATAATAGAGATATCAGAATCGTAGTCAATACCAAGCAGTGGGTCGGGGTAACCAGCAAGTATCACAGTCCGTATAACAATCTGGGTTCAAAGGCAGGCAGCAAAGGTTCTAGGATCGATAAACAACAAGGGTTGGCAACAGGATAGCAAGACAGGGTAGAACGCTCAGAAATGTTAGCCGTGGCAGAAACAAGACTTCGCAATGAGGTGACGCAAAGGTCTGGCTTATATGGCAGTCTCTGATATGGAACACCTGGCCGGTGATCAGTCCAAGGTGCGGGGCTGTTGGGTAATGTAGTGAGTATCAGTGTAAGTGAGTGTTTGGATGCCTGTGGGTGTCAGTATTCGGGCGATGGTGCCCTCTGCTGGCCTCTGGAGGGACTCACGGGGTTCGTATTCGTGACAGAGCCCCCTCCCTGCGAACGCCTCCTGGCGTGAGGTGGAGGGCGACGTCGGGGTCTTCCTCGAGGTCGAGGGGCCGGTTTCTCTGGATGTTCTCTATGGAAATCAGTGGTTAAGTTGGGGTCAAGAATGTCCTCGGCATTGACCCAGGAATGTTCCTCTGGACCGTACCCCTCCCAGTCAACCAAGTATTGGAGAACTCGTCCCCGACGTCTTGAATCAAGCAGCTCTCGCACCTGATAGGTCTCCTCGCTCTCCACCTGAACCGGTTGGGGACTCTGCTCACGGGACCTCCCCTCGCCCTCCTCCTCAGGGGCAGCAGCGGGCTTGAGCAGTGACATGTGGAAAGTGGGAGAAATACGATATGTGTCAGGCAAAGCAAGGCGGAATGACACAGGAGTGATTTGTTGAGTGATTTTGAATGGACCCACGTACCTAGGACTTAGCTTTCGGCATGGCAATCTCATCCGAAGGTCTCTGGTGGACAGCCAGACCCATTGACCAGGTTGGTAAGTGTGTCCAGGGCGTCGACGACGGTCGGCCTGATCCTTCAGGCGTCGTACAGCTTGTTGAAGATGTACGTGGGCCTGATTCCATGTATCCTCGCTTCGTTGAAGCCAATCAGTAACAGCGGGAACATTGGTGGGTTCACCTGACCAGGGAAACATGGGTGGTTGGTACCCTAGAACGCATTTGAAGGGGGTGATTCCAGTGGAAGGCTTGATCAGGGAGTTCTGAGCATATTCGGCCCATAGGAGAAAACGAGACCAGTCCTCTTGATGGGAGCTGCAGTAGGAGCGGAGGAACCGAGTGAGCTCCTGGTTGAGGCGTTCCACTTGACCATTGGCTTCGGGGTGATAGCCAGACGTGAGACTTACGTTGACCCCTAGGGCTTGAAAGAAATCCTTCCATAAACGAGAGGTGAACTGAGGACCTCTATCCGAAACGATGTCGTCAGGTATGCCGTAAAACCTGAACACCCAATTACACAGGAGTTCGGCGGTCTGAAGAGCAGTAGGGAGTTTGGGTAGAGGTATGAGGCGACAAGCCTTGGAGAATCGATCGATGATCGTGAGTATGACCGTGTTACCCTGGGATAGGGGTAAGTCTGTGATGAAGTCTATGGCAAGGTGTGACCAGGGTCGTTGAGGGATAGGAAGAGGTTGAAGGAGTCCAGCTGGCAGTTGACGAGGGGTTTTGTGCATGTTACACGTCTGACAGTTCTGAATGAATTTGATAGTGTCGGGGTTAATGGTCTCCCACCAGAAGCGGTTCTTGAGGAGATGGAGTGTGGCTGTGATGCCGGGGTGACCAGAGGCAGGAAGACAGTGAATATGACTCAGGACCTGATCACGGTGAGGGGCAGGTACGTAGGTTTTATCCGGTGGACAGGCGGCTGGTGGTGCTTCTTGTGAATTGTGTTGTTCAATAAGAGTCATGATATCCCACTGGATGGGAGCAACCACCACATGGAAGGGCAATATGCGTTCGGGGACTGAGATGGAAGGGTCGTCATCATGGATGCGTGACAAAGCATCGGCTTTAGTATTCTTGGAACCTGGGCGATAAGTGACATTGAACTGGAACCGGGAGAAGAACAAGGACCATCTGGCTTGGCGTGGGTTGAGTCTCTTGGCGGAGCGTAGGTATTCCAGATTTTTATGATCCGTAAAGACGGTGAAAGGATGAATAGCCCCTTCGAGCCAATGTCTCCACTCTTCAAACGCTGCCTTCATGGCTAACAGTTCTCTATCACCCACATCATAATTTCTCTCCGCTGGGTTGAGCTTGCGTGAGTAGAAAGCACAGGGATGAAGTCTCTCCTGAGGGCCTGGTCGTTGTGAGAGAACGGCCCCAATGCCAGTATTGGAAGCGTCAACTTCGACTAAGAAGGGAAGAGAGGGGTCAGGGTGATGCAGGATAGGAGCGGTGACAAAGCGTTCCTTTAATTCCTTAAAGGCTTGACGGGAGGCTTCGGCCCAGGTGAGACGATGGGTACCTCTTTTGATCATGGAAGTGAGAGGACTGACGACTGTACTGAAATTTCTAATAAAGCGTCTGTAGAAATTGGCGAATCCCAGGAACCGTTGTAGCTCCTTGAGAGTCTGAGGCTCTGGCCACTTGAGTACAGCAGAGACCTTACTGTCGTCCATAGCAACTCCCCCCGGACTGATGACATAACCCAGGAAGGTAGTGGAAGTGGTGTGAAACTCACACTTCTCGGCTTTGGCGTACAGTTGATGTTCGATGAGGCGCTGTAGTACAGTTCTGACGTGTTGAATATGATCCTGTAGGGTGTTGGAGTAGATGAGAATATCGTCAATGTAGACCACAACAAACTTGTTCAGCATGTCCCTGAAGACATCATTAATGAACGCCTGGAAGATGGACGGACTATTGACCAGTCCAAACGGCATAACCCGGTATTCATAGTGACCGTTGGTTGTAGAAAAGGCCGTCTTCCACTCGTCACCCTCTCTGATGCGAATCAGGTTGTAAGCACAGCGTAAGTCAAGCTTGGTGTAGTATTGAGCTGTGCGAAGTTGTTCTAATGCAGCTGGAACCAGAGGAAGGGGATAACGGTACTTCACCGTGATCTCGTTGAGACCACGGTAATCAATGCAGGGTCTTAAACTGCCGTCCTTCTTTTTGACGAAGAAGAAACCAGCGGATGCAGGGGAAGTGGAAGGACGTATGAAGCCTTTCTCCAACTCCTCCCTGATGTATTTAGTCATGGCTTCGGTCTCTGGGAGTGACAGTGGGAACACACGACCCTTGGGTGGATTGTGACCTGGTAGAAGATCAACAGCACAGTCATGGGGTCGATGAGGTGGTAAGGTGTTTGCTTGGGTTTTGCTGAAAGCTGCCTTGAGGTCGTGATATTCCGCTGGTAGGTTGGGAACCTCGAATGACTCCTTGTTAATCGCCAACGAGCGCACTGGAAGAGGAGAAATGGTAGATAGGCATTTTGTTTGACATTTGGTGCTCCACTTTAATATCTGACCTTCCCTCCATGATACTAGCGGATCGTGCAGTCTCAGCCATGGTAGTCCCAGAATTATGGGTGTATTGGACGTGGGCAGAACGTAGAACTGAATAACCTCCTGGTGCAGTAAACCGGCTGTGACGGATAGACTTTGTGTAAGGTGAGTGATGATGCCAGTTCCCAGGGGACGACCATCTATGGTAGCTACAGACAGAGAGTTAGCACAGGGTATTAATGATACGTTGTTTGTTCTTGCAAACTCAGCTGACATGAAATTCCCAGCCGCTCCAGAGTCCAGTAAAGCAAATGTGGTCACTTGAGCGTTGCTAATGGTTAGCTTCAGGGGTACAAACACACAGTTGCCTGGATGGAGAGAGTGTAAGGATTCACTCACCAATTTGGATGAGACAGATGAGGGACGTGAAGGACAGTTGGCTCGTTGATGACCAGGGGATCCGCAATACAGACATAGACGATTTGCCAAGCGGCGATTCTTCTCCTCAGATGAGAGATGATAGGTATTTACTTGCATGGGTTCAGAGTCCTCGACAGACTGAGCTGCTTTAATGACAGTACTGACATGAGAGCGAGGTTTACGTGAACGCTGCAGATTGTCAATTGCTATCGTCAACTCGATGAAATCGTTCAAACTTCTCCCCTCATCTCGACATGCAAGTTCAGCTTGTAATTCATGACTTAAACCCTTTCGAAACAGAACTTTTAAGGTGTCACTCACCCAGGTCGTTTGTGCTGCCAATGTGCGGAAGTTCATAGCATACTCAGCAGCTGAAGATCTCCCCTGAGAGAGCTCTAGCAAGCGTTCGCCAGCACTCTTTCCCTCCTTGGGATGATCGAAAACCTCACGGAAGCGTGTGAGGAAATCATTGAAGGAGGAGAAGGATGATCCATCCGTGCGCCATACAGCGGTAATCCAGTCAAGAGCCCTTCCGGTTAATAACGAGCAAACAAAGGCAACCTTACTGTTGTCAGTGGAATAGAGCATGGGTTGTTGTTCCACAAACAGCGAACATTGTAGTAAGAAGCCTTTACATTTGTTAGGGTCACCGTCGAATTTCTCAGGAAAAGCCAGTCGTGGGTTAATCTGAGAGGGCGTGGGAACCGCATGTGCAATGGCGGCCGCTTGTGGCGCGGGTGTCGTGACAACAGGACTATGGAGATTCTGAATAGCCTTCACCAATTCCTCCGTGACGGCGGTAAGATGATTTAACTGTTGCTGATTTGCAGCGATCTGACTTGCCTGAGCTGCCAGGTTGGTGCAGAGATGTTCATAGGCTGCTGGATCTTGTCCGGGCGAAGTCTTCTGTAACGATGACTGACTCGACATGGGATCCATTTGCAAGCTTTTATTAGAACACTCGTAGTCGTACAGGCGAAGGGTCAGGATCAGCAAACACAGTATAATAGAGATATCAGAATCGTAGTCAATACCAAGCAGTGGGTCGGGGTAACCAGCAAGTATCACAGTCCGTATAACAATCTGGGTTCAAAGGCAGGCAGCAAAGGTTCTAGGATCGATAAACAACAAGGGTTGGCAACAGGATAGCAAGACAGGGTAGAACGCTCAGAAATGTTAGCCGTGGCAGAAACAAGACTTCGCAATGAGGTGACGCAAAGGTCTGGCTTATATGGCAGTCTCTGATATGGAACACCTGGCCGGTGATCAGTCCAAGGTGCGGGGCTGTTGGGTAATGTAGTGAGTATCAGTGTAAGTGAGTGTTTGGATGCCTGTGGGTGTCAGTATTCGGGCGATGGTGCCCTCTGCTGGCCTCTGGAGGGACTCACGGGGTTCGTATTCGTGACACCATGAATGTATCTTAATCGAGGCCCATATTATACTTACTTAAATTTTTTTACCTGAAGTCACATCAGTACAACATCTGAAGCCTACTGGCAGACATTCCGATTGAAAATGTTCTTGACCACTTTCTTTATATGTCCAAAAAACTGCTGCTAAATTCATATTCCTACACATTATGCCTCTGCTCAGCTCACTGCATTCTGCTGCCAGAATATATTCAAGACACTGTTTCCATCTTATAATGCAGCTAACATTCTGAATCTTTACTGTCCACAAGCCATTATCAAACCCTATAGCCTGTGACCATTCTTAATGGGACTTTGTGGACCAACTTCAATATTTGGCTCATCTAATTATGCAATTTGTATCTATCACTGTCGCTGCCATGTTTTGTGATTATACTGGTACTTCGTTGTTAATAGAACAGGATTAGTTTTATTGCTAGGCTCGTGTCCTTTCCTACTGAAGTAATTGCCACAGATATAAATGTATGCAAACGTGTAGATAAATGTAAGCACTAAGACATATTTGGCTTTGGAAATATGGCATCTGCCAAAAGTGTCAATGTAAACGTAAATAAATCACACTTTTTACTTGCGTTTCTAATAATAATTATGATATGTCAACACGTAATGCCAGCATATGGTACATCCATATGACAAAAGTTTATAGAAATAAGGGTGATAATGTGAACAAGAAAAGGACAATAAAGAATTCTCCTGGTTCGTTTGCCACATGCAAATGCTACTATTTAATTTTCACAATAATTTGTCTGTTTGTCTATTTAAAATATACAACCTGTTTAATATTTTTTAATTATATATAATTATATATAATTATATTTGAATTATATTTGAATTAACTTACAGATGAGGACAGTGAAAGCAATCAAAAACAACAATCACATTTTTCACAGAATCTTTTATTCTTTAAAATCCCCAATAAACGCTGTCTGTAAGTGTTTAGAAGCTTCTGTCACCGCTCTACTACATTCCTTGCCTGAAAAAGCTTCCAGATCACTGATAATCTTTGGTTTTCACATTGCCACAGGTTTCTTTACATTCAACCAGATATTTTTAATGAGATATTTTGCCTCTTTTGCAGCAGACAACCTGCTGATCCATGGGTCCAAAAAGTTACAGTTTGGTCACATCATTACATAAAACGTTCTTCCAGAGCTCCACAGGTCTACCCAAATTAATTTTAGCTAGTTCTTGACGGCTTTTTGTTCTTCTTGATCAAGAGTGGTATTCATTGAGATGTCTCAACATGAAGGCCGTACTTGTCTAGTGTTCTTCTTACACACTGCATTGAAATGGTTTTCATCCCTTTGTCATGTCATCTTGCAAGTCTTTGGTTTTAAACTGAAGGTTTTCTCAGTTTCTCTGATTAAACATTTTATGATATTGTGGTTTTTCTTCAACAGCCTCAAAGGTTTTCTGTTACAACACACTTTAAGCTAAGGAATAAGACTTTAAATGTCTTTTAAATCTTCATAAAGCTTTAGATTTTCCAAAGTAATGCAGTTATTTATTCTCTATAGCTTTTCTATAGCTTTTGCAAGATCTCTGTTGACTTTGCCATTTTTGCTACTCAACTTCAGCACATGCATGAACTAACTGTGTGTATGTGTAACAGCTCAGCTTCTGTTTTTAATAGAGTTTCTAAAGACTTAATTTTGTTCTGAGACGGTTTTACTCCGTGCAAATAAGCGACTTAAAAACAGCAATGATGAATAGGGGTTAAATATTTATGACATAACGAAAATATATTAGATTATATATTGACATTATCAATTGTAATATGCCAGTGAACTGTTATAGATGCAATTTTTAATTTATCCTGGATCTTCAGAAATATATATATACTGTACTGTATATGCATGCACACATATCATATATAGTACAGTGGCCATAAATGAATAGTGTTTATGTTTCAAATATCAAACCAAATGGTTTTTATTTGAAAAACACAAATATAGTACAAGATCACTTTTCAAACAAAATATATAATTTGTATGTGTGTGTATGTATGTATGTATGTATATATTAAAGGCATGCATATAAGTATTATTAAGGACACTGTAAACAAAATGGAAACTGACTTGATATCTTCTGAATATCACATAAATATCAACTGATTAGTGAAAAGTAAAAGTAAATGATCATGTGATATGATGTAAGTGTCCAAAATTGTCCAACTATTTTGTGTGGCCACTGTATACTAATAAATGCATGTATTTGTGTTGAAAGCCTGTTATGCTGGAGTACTTACTGCTGGCAGTGTGGTCCATAGTCCTGCGACCCACGGTCAGAGCACCGGAGGAAATATGTCAAACCACAACTGGGCACAGGGGACCGCACAATTCATTAGCTCAGCCCTAATTGCCATGGCATTTCAAAATGAAACATCGTCATCTGTAGCTAAAAACAGACCGCGAGGAGAAGAAGCCACATGATTGAAACAAAATTGTCTTGTACAGCATGTGTGCAAATGACATTTGTTAGGGAGCCATTTAAGACACTATATTTAAACCTTGTCATGGGTGAACAGCCGCTGTAATGGGAATCATAATTTGCCTCAAACTCAGTGACTTAATTTGGTGGAAAATGATTTGTCATTATGCCGCATAACATCAGGCATCTGCGATAATCAAAGAAATTTTCCCATCATCATGTTTTAGGTCCATATTCTCACACAGCTGTGTTTGTAAGGCAATTAAAAAGAGTCCCCAAGCAGTAACTCATCCCATCTCACTCTGAGATCGGCAGGTTACGAGGTCCTAGTGTTTGCAGTGCTTACACCAGAGTTACCAGGCAAGGTAACCAACCCTTAGACCTCCGGGTGTAAAAAGTGGGTACCCACCGCTCCTTTGACTAATGGAGTGGTTTGAGCACATGTATATTTGGAGAAATGGCTTTGCGTGCCAAGCTCGCCTGCAGCGACAGTGAGACAGACAGAGCGAGGGAAAGGGACAGACACGCCTGGATGGTCAGAGCCCGGGGAAAATTGTGCAAGGTTCATGTGGGGGCAACAGGAGGAGGCAGCATGGCCTTGATGCAGTCCCTGTAGCTCTTGATACCTGGAGAGAAGAATGGATCAGTTGAAACTAAACTAGCTTTTATTACTTGGTAATCCAAGATCCATGTGCACTCTTGCACAATTTTTTAAGATTAATAATTATAAAGACTAATTTGATAAAACTGACACTCTCAGGCTGCACACAGTAATATAATAAAATAATGTTAAAATATTTTTACAATTTAAAATGACATTTATTTCCCCTTTTTTATCCTTTTTAAAAATTTACCTGGATTACCTGCCCAAGTCTTCAGCATCACATAAAGCATTAGGAATCATTTTAATATGCTGGTTTGGTACTCAAGAAACATTTGTTATCATTATAAAAAAAAAAAAAAAAAAACATTATCCTTTTTTATTTTTTTATTTTTATTTTTGTGGATTCTTTGATGAATACAAAGATAAAAAAAAGAAGAAATAGAAATGCATCCTTGCTAAGCAAAAAAAAAAATTAACTTAAAAAAAATGTTCTAACCTTAAAACTTTTGAACGTTAGTTTACAAACTATCACATTAAGTGGAATCTACAAATAATAAATGCTTTTTTCAGAATGAACTTCTGATCCACTTTTTAAATTAGTGCATTTTTCATAGATAAAAGTCAGTTTCTTCAAATTCAGTAGCAGAAAATCATAAATATTAACAATAAACATGTAAAAAAAAGTTTAAAACTGAGTTTCTAAGATTTTTATCTTCATTTTAAACAAAAATGGTTTCTTGACAACTCATCTTCTGTAAATGTTTTGATTGAAACGTGTGCTTATGCCATATTTCTTTAAAATAAATGGCATTTGTTTTGATATTTTGTTATAATCCAAATACATATAAATGTTTAAATTGTGGCTTAACTATCTAAATAATTCTTAGGAGAGGCTGTGTTTTTAGTCCATTTAAGATCAACAGGTCAGTGGGAATTGCCATGTAAGTTACACTGTCAAGGTCCAGAAAAGTATGAAAAGTATCGTCAGAATAGTCCACCTGCCATCAGTGGTTCAACCGTGATGATATGAAGCATCAAGAATATTTTTTGAAAGCGAATAAAACAAAAACAATGAATTTATTCAACAATTCATTTTCTCTGTTTCTCCCCACATTACCATAGTGCTGTGTACACTCTTCTGCCGCACCACAAGGATACGTTTTCTACATGTATTTACAGAATGATTTGAAAGAAAACAGAGCACCCTTGTGGCATGGCTGACACAGAAGAGTGTCCACAGCCTGCACTACGGTGATTGAATGAAGTCAATATGTTCAAAGTATGTTAAATAAAGTCGTTATTTTTGTTTTTTTCTCGTACAAAAAGTATTCTAGGTGCTTCATAATGTTATGGTTGAACCACTGATGGCAGGTGTACTATTCTGACGATGCTTTTCATACTTTTCTGGACCTTGACAGAGTATTTTACATGGCAGTATATGGGACAGTCCCGGTTTTCATCCAAATAATCTTAAATTGTGTTCACGAAGACAAAGCTTTTACGTGTTTGGATTGACATGGTGCAATATGGTGCTTAAGCAGTGATTAATGAGAAAATTTTCATTTTGGGGTGGAGTATCCCTTTAATTTCATGAGACTTTAAAGTTTCAATGAAACAGAAGTAGTGACGCACATCCAAGCAATGGATAACAAAGTATACATTCTGACAGATTGTCAAAAAAGAAAACAAAAATGTTGCATGGGCTTTTTGTTTTATTCATCGGCTGTTGACTGGATGGGTTTAAGAGGAGTAAATGATTGACTAAACACGCATGGATTAATTAACCAAAACAGAACAATAATATGCATTTAGAAAACAGACAAAGTTAACTTTTATTTCCTTCTGAATTCAAAAAGCAATATATTTGCAGTTTCCAGAAGCCATCTTTTTCATCAAGGAAAGATTTTCAATGCCCATCCTTTCACCCCATGTCTTTTCCTCTCTTTGCTCTGCCTCTTCTCTAGTGACTGTCCTGTGGGATATCAGCAACTTTTGAATACCGCACAGCTCCAAAATAGACGTGAGTGTCTTAATAATAGTTGCAGCCTAGAAAGTCAAAGCTGTGTAGATAATGCCAGTCAGAAAGCCAGCAAGCATGAAGCCCCAGTTGCTCATTTCAATATAATGGATTCAGACAAAATATCTTATATCCCCCTTTAGGATATGCTTGGAATGGAAGGGATTTTTTTCTTCTCAGTAATAGAATTTAATCAAGTCAGGATGTTGTTCAAATCTTTAATCATTACCGAAATAAAAAAAATTATAATGTTGTTTATCTGTTCCTCATCACAAGTGTGGTTTGGAGTTAATAGGTCTATATGGTGCTTAAGTTTTTTGAAGCGTTGAATGTTCTCATTTTAATTTGACTGCTGGTGCCAATTTATTTTGATACAGTTGGTTGATCAGCATTCCACCACTACATTTGCGTAGCACTGCTATCTGGTTATGCAAGACAATGAAGGTCAAATGAGAGGTGCGGTGCATGTTAAAGAGCTTCTGCTCCATTCAGGAGGTTCTGACCCCACTCACAAAGTCTGTGTGCATTGACCAAAGTCTGCAGTCTGTACTACAAAGCACACCACACTAATTCAGTGGCTTACATTGTGTCAGAACAGACGTGACACTGGAACATTCAAGGTTTAAAACAGACAATAACTTGCCCTACCTTGAAAAAAAAGGTAAAATAATTGTTTTTTCTTTTGCACACATATTTTTAAGTGAAGTTTAAGTATTGAATTAAGTATATAAATTAAGTATATAAAACATACTTAACTAAGCTGTGTAAATTAGCCAAGTTTGTGTAAATCCACTAAGGAAGTACATTTAACATGGCCAGATAGAGTTTGATGAGTAATTTCTACTTGATTACTTTAAGTTTACTCTACAATACTCCAGTACATTTCACAGTTTATAAAGCACTGAAACAAACATTCTATTAGAGCACTTGGTTCACTTACAAACATGCACGTAAGCAAGTAGCAGCCCTTTTAAGATCGTGCTTACTTAATATAATTATTCCCCAAATGGACACATTACTTGGTACACAACACATAATGATGGTAACAATCAGTGGATAGTGTTTGATTATAAATAAGTAATTTTGAGTAGAAAATAAACTCCAGATGTCACAAAACAGCAAGTTATTAAAACTAATAACAAAAGCAACCATAAAACAGTGTAAATACAACTCAAAATGTGAATGTAACCTAATTAATTATTCATTAATCATTCAAAACCTTTGATATTTACTTAAGGAATCTTTGTAAACATGAACGTAAAATGTACTTAGTTCAAACTTTACATTTCTACAAGCTTAAATTGAGTACTTATATAGAATTTACTTTTTTTATCATTCTTGCCCGAGATAAATTACTTAACGTAGGAATTACATGTTTTTCTGTAGTATTTTCTTCACCACAAAAGTATTTTTATCAGTGTAGTGCTTCCTGACATCATCACAAAACAGCCAATCAGAAATGTTTTCTTGTGGGACTTGTTGGATAAGTATCAGTTTTTTCCTCTGTAGGCCTTCTTCTTGTCCAGTGAGCTTTGTTGTGGGTCGTGTTCACCGGCAGTAATGACAGTTCATGCCACAAACAATGAATGAATGAATGAATGATGAATCGATGGGTTACTGTCATGTTTAGGTTTTTGAGGCATCTTTTTTTGTGTGTTACTATTCACTTGCATTGTATAGACATTATATAGACAAATCTTTATTTATTTATTTTTATCTGAAGAAAGAAAATCATATACATCTGGAGTAGTATGAGAGAATGATGAGATAATTAAAGTGTTTGGGTGGAGTGTCCCTTTGACTATTTCTTCTTAATGTTGTGGCCACCCAGACTTTGGTTAGAAATATAAATGGTGTGTTCATTAAAACCTTTTAATGAATTATTAATATGCAGAACAAAGACTGTTCATTTGTATCATGATATCCATGATTCTCATTGCTTTATTAATGGCTCCATCCAGATTTGATAACCAAAAAAAGAAAGAAGGCCTGAAGACATATCAAAATGATCCTAGTGATGTACAACCCATTTCCTAGGCCCCATTTCCTTGTCCCATCTGTCTACCGAGAGGAAACGGTACACATACAGTATCTAAACTGCTATACTAAGAGCTTACAAAAATCAAGTAGTCAGCATAAAAAGCCATTCAAAACTCAGTTCACTTCCATAGTTAGACATATTTTCAAGTAAAACCAGATAATCAGTAGAGGACTTGATTTTATCCACTAGTCCATGAAAAGATAAGAGTATATTTGAAACAACACACACCAGTGAATGGAGCATTAGGAATGTAAACATTGAAATATGCAAATAAACGAGAAAATGCAATTGCATGAAAATAAGCAATAGAGCTCATTGTGAAAATATTTTGCGACTGCACACTACACTAGCTCCATTTCACTAAGGTAGCGGTGGCTCAGAGGGTCAAAGATGTGGAAACACTTCAGCAGAATCATAGACCCAGCTGGGCTAGGCTGCATTTCTGTTTCTTTCTTTCTTCTTCCTCCTCTGTTACAGACTAGAACCTCATCTATCCCAAAAGCCCCTGAGACACAGGTCTCCGCACCAGAGAGGCCATCTGTCAAAACAAGTTAGACGTCACGTCACAGTTTGCCACCACTGTCGTAATTGTGAAGAAAAAGCCACTACAAGTGTGCTTATTCAGGGTAAAACCCTGAACTACGGCCTCAGTCACAGACAGTGTGATGTAAAATATTTGCATTGTAATGATTACATTTATCGTTGCATTTTAACCTTTAAACCTCCTTGACTGATTCTGTTTCCAAGTCAAATTGATCAAAACATGACAAATAACACTATACAATAAAAATGTAGGTGGAAGGAAGGTTACCTTGGAAATGCAATAGATTATAGATTAAAAGGTCTATTTAAAATGGAATAAGTATAACCATTTCGATTCCTTTATAAATGTAACTGATTGCATTTGATTACTTTTCAAAATTTCCAACAAATGTTGTTTATTTTTAAAGCAGGCAGGGTTAACTTTACAGTAGTACTCAAGTCAACACTGATTGCTGTATGGCTGCAAAACAATAGATCGTGATTAATCGCATTCAAAATAAAAGTTTATATATACAAACTATATGTATACTGTGTATATTTATTATGTATATATGAATACAAAATATGTATTTAAAACATATTTGCATGTATATATTTATACTTATATAATTTATATTATATCTAAATATCTAAAATATTTTATATATATATATATATATATATATATATATATATATATATATATATGTGTGTGTGTGTGTGTGTGTGTGTGTATATAGCCACCACAAAATAAGCCCTTACTTAGATCTCTGAGGCTTAATACAGATTTAAAATGGTAAAATATACATTCATAGTTATGATACCGTTTTTTAAATAAAATCCTTGCATATAGCTACAGGAAACACTGGTATCTAAAAATGCTTTGAAACCATCAACAACAAACAGTTAATTTAAGAAATAAAGCATATCATCCCCTTGGAATTATAAGGTTCTATCTGCATTCCAAGTATTTTTAAGATATTGAGCTTCAGCGTTTTTGCATTCCATTCGACTGTGCAGATAGAACCTTATTGTTTTTTTTTTTTAAATAAAAACACAATGTTCACAACATAAAAAAAAATATCACATAATGTAAATAAGTTGTCACAGAATAACAACATGGGAATAACTCCATGTTTTTTCAAAAAAGTCAGATAGAACCTTATAATTCCAAGGGGATGATATGTAAATTTAAATAGGAAATACAACCATTATCAAATATGCCTAAATTCCTGAAATGTTTGTCTCATATTTTAAAGCAGTGAGTGCAATTTGGGAAAGAATTCAATCATTCAGATGTAACCCCTTTTGTAATCGTTAACATTTTCTTAAGTAACTTCAATTTGAATAAACATTTTGTAATAGATTAATTACATAATTTTTTTCATCAAATCACATAATACCGTTACATGTAATTAGTTACAGCCCAACACTGTTTATTAACATTTGTTAACACACATTAACAATGAAAAACTAACATTAGACCTACCTAATTGGACCTTATTGTAAAGTGTTGCCCAATTTTGTCTCAAAATAAACATATAAAGTCTTCTTTTTTTATGAATATGGACCTCTCCTTCACTGCTGTGCCCTCACACAGAACTTGTGTCAGTCTGTCTTCTGCTCCTCATGGGGTTTCCTCTATCACCATATCCCATCATGCATTTCCTATTATGTCAGTGCTTTCTGCAGAGCCAATCAATATGCTGAAAAACAGGACAAAACAATCTACACAGAAGCTACAATTCAGTTTGGATTGGTGAGATACAAGAAGACTCAGAAGAGTCGTTGTCACACAAAGGCAACTGTTCCAGTTGTGTTTTCCATCAGTTATATCTTCTACCTTGTCGTTCAGCAAACTGCCCTCATTTGGGCAGGATAAGTGGCTGGCTGTTAGGATATCCTATATCCTGATAGGAAACTCAATATTTCACAGCTGAGCAGTTAAGTGTGCTTCTGAAGAAACCTACATTGGGGAACAACAGCTAAGTAGAGTATTATATATTGTATAAGTAAAGTGATATGGCATATTTAAGGGAACAAATAGTGTAAAGTAAAAATAATAATAATAATAAATTCAACTACTGACCAGTCAGCATGATAAAACTTTACAATGCATTTAATTCTCATTGCTTAGAATAACGACCTCTTAAAAATATCCATTGACTTTCTCATTATGTGACTTTCTCATTATGTGTGCCTATAATTTCTGCTTAAACCAGCGTGTGCTCTTCCATGATCATGCGCTTCAAAAATGAAATTCATAAATTCAGGAATATCTGGCTGCACAAATGTCCACTGACTAAAAATAGCATCTGATCAGTGGTTTCCCTGACTACAACCCCACTGTAAACGGCTTTAAGACTTATACAGAGATGAGCAACAATGTGTTTTAAGTGCTCTGATCTCAGAGACAACCTTGATACAACTGGATGGAAAAGTAATAGAGAACATGTATTTGAGATGTTGATCGAGTGCTGTCAACATGACTGGTGGTTTTACTGCTTTTTAACTGTATTTGACCATTTTGCGCTCTTTGAAACACACTAGAGTCAACATTTTATAAATTATGTTTAATCTTATTTATATAAACATTTACATACACATTTAAAACATCATGCCATTATAACTTTGATTGTATGTCATTTGACGCATTTCATTCTGCAGAATATGATTAGATTAAAGTACAATCAACTGAAAGGATAACCCATAAAATCCATTTAAAATGCTGTTGTTTTAAACTTTTGGTGCTTAAATTTAAAACTGAATTAATGAAAAACTTGATTATATGAATTCACTGACACCAGAACTGGTTTCATTATAGCGGTCAAAGTGTGTTATTTTGTTAAATCAAGTCACAGCTATAATGCTATTTGAGGGAGATTAAAATCAAAGCATGATTAAAAAGCAACAATTTTCAAATCACAAAACATTAGAGGAAAAGGAAAACTTACACCAGTGTGTGCATTGTGCAAATGAGTGCAACTACATCACATCGAGAACAGGGAAGCACTGTTTAACATTCTGTTGACCTCACAGCTCATATCATAAAGTAGAGCTACAAATAAAATAGTACAGGTTAAATGATCACTGAAGAAAAGAAAAAAAAAGAAAAGAAAGAAAAGATTTCACTTCTTGCGAGGGACCTTGTCACCCAGAGGCACGTCATCCATGAGTTTCTGCAGATGTGAAAGGCAAAGAAAGAATTTGATAGCTGTATAAAAAAAAGTAGTCATGCTTAATGACGGAAGAAAGGACTGTATCAGCCCACCTTAAGCAGTCTGGCAAAGTATGCTCTCTCGTCTTCTCCATCCCCCTGTCTGACATCAACATGGTATCTCCTGCAGGCCACAGTCAGCTCATCGAGATCGTAAAGGGGTGCGGGGTCAATAGAATGCCCATTAATGAGGCTGACCAGGTACTCTCGATAATGCTTCCTGAAACACAGAGCAACACCATTTTATTTACACCTAAAAAGTAATTTGGGTGATTTGGTCTTGTTGAGTACACCGGGCTTTTATTTAAACTTTTTTTTTCTCTCTCTCTTTTAACGTCAACAGATGTCTTTGGTCATTGCATTTAGCCATTTTGGTCAATGTTTTTATAATCCTGCTTAAGACTAAAGCATACTGCAGTCACATTTTTAACGGTATAACAATTTGTTTACTCACAATGTGGCAATTTAAAAACTATACTGCATATTAGCGTTGAAATATTCCAAGTTTTTAAACATTTGTGAGAGCCTATGTGTTACAGGGTGCTGCAGAAAGGAGTACTAAAGATTAATTTCTGCACTGCTGATTTTTTTGAAAGCCTGAAATAACATCTGTGCTTGAATATTGTGCTGAATATTTTCTGGGCTTTTGTGTGTTAACAATTGGGACTACAGAGGTTGTCGAAGACATTAAATGTCTTCATGCCGACCAGGAAAACTCTTACTCCGTAGTCTGCTTTTATAGCCTCATTGAGAATATACTAGTGATCCTGCAAAACTATTACAACTTAAATATGTAGATCTTAAATACTGAAGAGTTGTCAGAAGCTTAGTGGTGGTGATGCTGAAATACATTTATAGCCTGAGCTTTTTACTTCTAGCTATTGGCAGAAAGACCGATTTAAATGAATCACATTGATAAAGTTTATGGTACTGCCAAAAAATTATGTAACCCAGTTCAAAATGAAAAGTGTGGTCTTTTCTTCAACATGTTTGTGTATTGTTACTGAATTTCAGTTACTAAAATAACCTTTTTTCCCTCAGTGTGAAGAAAATTTTAATAATCTAAATAACTTTTTTCCACTATGAAGAACCTTTTATGGAATAGAAAGGTACTACTGATGATAAAGGGGTCATGAATTGAGAAAACAAAATTCCCTTAATCTTTTGATGTATAAGAGGTCATTGTACTATAAAATCATCCTATAAGTTTCAGAAAGCAAATTTTTGTTAGTCTAAAAACAGCTTATATTGAAGCCAGTGAGCCAAAATGACAGTTTGTGGAATGTTTTACTCTATGAAGTAATAGTGTGGATAAGCACCGCACCCACAGAAGAAAATCAACACCTGCTTCTACATCACTGCCTGTTTAGCCCCACCCACCAATTCACGCATGTAAGTGTATACGAGAGAGGCGAACGCACAGGTCTACACAGAAACCAAACGATGATGAAAACAAGATGCTATGCAGTGCCAAGTTGTGGGAAAACAGTATTTGCATAGCTTTTTGAGTAACTCTTTTCAATACTTGGTCACTATTTCTTTGCCGACTCTTACAGATCGTTTGATAAACAGTGCCGTGAAAAGTAAATAAAAATAAAATGCAGTTTTGAAATAATTATTTAACTGATTAATTTTTTTTGATCCATTTAAGTAACGAATTGCAAGCTTTAAATTCTTATCTTCTGAATCCATATTTTGTCACTGTTTTGGAACACACTAGCTTATAGATAATCAAGACTAACATATTGACACAAACCATTTCATGTAACTGTATATAGGAGTCATTTACACATTTTTGACCTAAAAATCACAGCAGTGGCCATCTATGAGGAACAGAACATACTATTAGCCAATCATAACAGTGGCCATTTACGTCCAAGTCTACAATCCACCATGCCTATTCTAACAAGAGTGTTCAGTTGAGGGGCTTAAAAAAAGGTCTTGATGTAAAACTTTATAAGGTGACCTCAGAGAACAGTACAAAATAAAACCAAAGTCAGTTCACGACCCCTTTAAACCATAGATAACAATAAAGAAGTTTTATTTTTAAGAGTGCACAAGGAGCAGACAACATGGTAGCGATGATGTCACTCACTCGCAGAGTCCCGCCTGGCCCGGCTGAGTCTGAGCCCCACATGGCGAATCGGTTTGACGAGTCCCTTCGTCTTTCTGCTCGCTCACTCCGCACACACCTGACGCAAAAACACCACAGCGAGGATGCAGTTTTCCAGAAAGACATTTTCAGTAAAATAATTGGAACAGAGTGTGAAATAAAGCTGTAAGGAGTAGGTGTATGTGTGTGTTTGACTACGATTTCATGGTACAAATATAGACTCGGCCTGAGAAGCGGTAATTGGATGGCCGTTTAAGTCAGAAAACAGTGCTTTGCTTTATGATGTCCAGCTTTTAGGCTTTCATTACAGTAAAACCAATTTTGCTCCACTAGGCAGTTGAGATAAAGAGTGAAATTTGAAGCAAACTAGACTTTAAGACAGAGACGGACAAATTAGATGAAGAGACAGACACAGACAAAAAGATTACAGAAGTACTGGGGGAGATAAGACAGAATGAAATAAGGCCACAGAGTTAAGGCCCGCTCACACCAAGTCCATGTTACAGCTATAACAGTAATGAGAACCACCTTTAGAACATTTATTTTTCCAGCAGAGGAACGATAAAAACATTAACAGCCAATCAAAATCCACCCAAGCTCAGGCATTTAAAGCGACAGACAACAACTTCAGTATGCGCTTACAATAAACAGAACATTTTCACACGCTGGTATGGACGCTAATAAAGTTACCATTCTTTGTGTGAACAGACCTTTAGAAAAAAAACCAAAAGTATAAACTTTACAAATAAAGACGTACCAGTCTGTGCTCCTGGTGCGGTGTCCGTATTGTAGTTCACCCCCTTTTTCTGAGGAAACAAAATGACGTTCAAACAAGTATCCAAAATAAAACCGTGGAGATGAGAAGTGATATTTCACAACCAAACGTGGCACACGAGTGCTGTGCGTGTGAATGTGTAGGAGGAAATGTGTGTGCTTGTGTTAAATCGAGAGTGTGTGTGTACCTGCAGTAAGGCCTGAAGCCTGGCAGGCTCCCAGTCTCGGAGGTAGAAGAGGCAGTCTCTGGGGTGATGGGCATGCAGACCTGTCACAGTACACTGGTTCACTGCACACGTCTGTGAGCAAGAGTGTGAGGGAAAGAGGATGAATAAAAAGGAGGGAAAAAACAGTGCTCCAGAGAAGGCTTCTACTTATAGCCCAGCCATAGCTGGCTTCAAGCTGAATATCAAAGTCATGTACAGCGCAGTATAACATGAACATAGAGCTACAAATAGGCACAAACAATCCTAAGACAACAGGAACTCACTGTGTGGAAGGGGTTGTTACATCCACTGCAGAACTGATACCTGCACTGAGAACAACTGAAGTGCATACAGCCGCCCTTGGCCAGAGCATACTGGAACCTGCAGTTAGGGCAAGCTACAAGACAGAAAACACTGCATGACAGAAAGAATGGGATGTGTGACCATTTTTTCACACTGTACACTGGGTGTTTACATTGCGTTTGATAAAAACATGAAACATAATTTGCATAATCACACAGATTGTGTTTGTCTATTGTCGTGACAATCAAATCACATTGAAAATTCTGGTAAATCTAAGATTTCAGGATATTTTTCCAGTAACCGTTAACAGACAAATACATACAGTATGTATACCAACCTTCACTAATATCAGCACACCCTTTGTTTAACTTTCTGATCATTCATTAAAAAAAATAAAAAAACAATAATAATAATAATATTATAACCGTTAAGAAAAGTATACTAATTGAAAGGGGGGAGAAAATCTCACGATGAAATAAATGTTTTTCTCCAATGCATGTTGGCCACAATTATTTGCATCCCTAGAATTTCTTATGCGTAAAATATCTCTGAAGTATATTCCCATTCATATTTAAATTTTTAGCACACCAGGGTGACTAGGAGCATGACATTTTCCAGCCATGAATTTACGCATTTCCAGCCACACACAGGATTATAAATATGAGGAAAATAAAAGGACAAGTTCCCTAAATCTGAGTTTTTGAAATGCTCTGACCCAGTCGTCTAGCTCAAATCCTTACGCGTGCCCATTTTACCTGCTTCTAACACATCAACACCTTATATATCACACACATTTGTATTCACTTATTGGCTGCACAACTTGATTTAATTTAAATAGATACAATTATTATTGTTTTTTTATTCATCCATTTTATTAATTTGCAGTGCCTTGCGAAAGTATTCAAACATCAAACAGTATTCCACATTTTGTTATGTTGCAGCCTTATGTTAAACTGCTTTAAATTACTTTAGATTCCACATTAATCTATACTCCATACACCATAATGGCAAAGCAAATTTTAAATGTAAGTTATGTAAGTACCGTACATTGCATAAGTATTCAACTTAGTATTTAGCTAAAGCACCTTTACAACCTCAAATCTTTTTGAGTATGATGGGTTAAGCTAGGCACATCGATATTTGGCAATTATTTGCCATTCTTCACCTCACCTCTTAAGCTTTGTCAGGTTGGATGGGGGCAGACACACATTTTCAGGTTTCTCCGGGTTTCTTTTTTGATTGGGTTCAAGCTCAGGCTGTGGCTGGGGCACTCAAGGGCCACTTGTCTATAAAGTCACTCTTGCTGTGTGCTTAGGGTCACTGTCCTGTTGAAAGGTGAACCTTCTGCCCATTCTGAGGTTCTGAATGCTCTGGACTGGATTTTCTTTAAAGCTATCTCTATATTTTGGTGCATTGTGCTCTTCTTCTACTCTGACGAGCCCCTCGGTCCTTGCCACTGAAAACAGCCCCACAGAAGCTACCAGCACACTTTACTTTTGGGATGTTACTGTGCAGGTGATGAGCAATGCCTGGTTTCCTTCAAACATGCTTGGAATTGAGCTTCAACAGACCAGTCTAAGGGTCCTTTAAGTGCTTTTTAAATCAATTCCAAGCGTGTTTTCATGTGTCTTAACCTTAGGAAAGGATTGAGTTTGGCCACACCAACGTAAAGCCCAGATCGGCGGAGTTTGGCAATGATCTTTGTCCTTCTGTAGGTTTCTCTCATATCCACATATGATCATGGAGCTCAACTAGAGGAACTATCAGGTTCTTGGTCACCACACTAACCAAAGCCCTTCTCCATCATTTGCTCAGTTTGCCCAGGAGGCCAGCTCTAGGAAGAGTTCTGGTTTTTCCAAACAATTTCCATTATGGATAATGGAAGCTACATTCTTTGGGTTTTTTTCTGATCTCTTTCCCAGATTTGTGGTTTGATGCAATCCTGTGTCTGAACTCTGCAAGCAGGTTTTATTTTTATTTTTCTTGACCTCAGGGTTTGGTCTTTACTCTAATATGCATTTTCAGCTGTAAGACCTCTTTTAAGACATGCGTGCCTTTCCAAATCATACCCATTCAATTGAATTTGCCACAGGCTAACTTCACTCAAAATGTGGTAACATTTACAAAAGAAAATGAGTGCCCCTGAGCTAAATTTGAACTGTCCCAGATAAGGGTATGAATACATATGCAATGGGATCATTTACGTTTTTTAATCTTTAATAAATATGCAAAGATGTTAAAAACCTGTTATTTGCTTTGTCATTATGGTGTATGGAGCATAGATTGATGTGGTGAAAAAGTAATCAAAAGCAGTTGAAGGGGTTTGAATGCTTTCACAAGGCACTGTATACACTTATAACAGTATATGAAAAGCAGTGGTCAAATTCTTAAAACTCCTTATTTAAACTTAGAATGAGTGTGTACTGAACTCAATCTTAATAGGGCTGTAAGATCAGCTTTTCTTTTGCTGACCTTTCATATCTTGATTTGTCACAATTAACACATGCTGCATACCCATCTGTGTTATAGACGATAGATAGATAGATAGATAGATAGATAGATAGATAGATAGATAGATAGATAGATAACTTTGTTATTTAAGATTTCATCATACTGAATCAGGAAAATTATCGTCTGATGTATAGACAGAAAGACAGATATACAGATAAAAAGCAAGCCAAAAGGATGGATTCAGAACAACAGAGAGGGAGAGAAAAAGTCTTAAGTGAAACGCTACTTTAGAAACAACTACTGAGCAATCAGTAACTCTCTCTCTCTCTCACGGAGTGTGAAGAAGTCAGAATAAAAATGGCTGCAAGTGAAAAATACCCAACATGAATATTTGATTTGGTTTTCCTTTACCACCAGACCCAACAAAACAAAAACAAACAAACAAACAGACTGTATGAGCAGGAACATGTTTCTTAAAGTTAATTCTGCTCAGATCTATTCTGGCAGTCAGAATGTGGCAGGGGTGGTGATGGCAGCAGTACTGTTAGCTGTGAGTATATGTGGATTAGAAGAGTGAAAGCACAGGTCCGACAGGCTTCTAGAGCAGATTAAAAGGTGACTCACTGATCCCATTGTCACGAAGATACCCGGCCAAACCCTGCTTTTGGTACTCGGGGTCATTCTCTCGCTTCCACTGCTGGAACTGCTCACACGAGAGCCCCATATGCTGCGCTTCCCACTGCAAAGAGAGGCAGACAGAAAGACTAAAACGTTAACTTCCATAATAAGTATTTGTTCAGTTTTGTCATTACACATACATATGAGAGCATGTTTGTGATTGGATGATAAACAATGCGTTATTGCATATGCAAAACTATTTTGAAGCTACTGACTACTGTCATTCTATGAAAAAACAACGGTGAATTGTTCGTTTCAGTCCTTTTAATTACTCCCCAACATCGGTTTCTTGCATTCATACCGTTTTTTTGCATTGAGCACAGAAGCTTTTCCTGCACTGCATACAGGTGACCTTGAGTTGATCGCCATCATAGATGAAGCCATAGGAGCACTGTGAAAATGAGAAGAGAGTGAAAGAGAGGCACGAGACGAAAACATGGACAACTCACATCATGCACCTCTTTTCATTTCACTGTAAAACGCATTTGAATGAGACTACAGCTGCCTCTGAGAACAAGTGAACAGTGAGGAAGTGCAAGGAGTCAGTGTCACTCACATGGCTGCACCAGAGGAACTTTGGGTCCTTGATTAGAGCCTGCTCAGTCAGCTTCTTGTGGAAAAGATCGTACACATCCGGTTCAAGACAATCCCTTAGCTGTTCAGACACACACACACACAATCGTTTCATCACAGTGAGGAGTCTGAAGCCTAGTTATAATGCTGCTGTGTTAAGGCTCAGTATTGCACTGACCCTCCATATTTTTATTTATTTTTTCTCTCTCTTGCAGTACCTGTATGTCCAAAGTGGAAAAGTAGCTGTTCAGGTGCTCAGGGTCATTGATGTCAGGCTCTGTGCAGACAGGACACACCATGTCTCTGATGTGCTTGTCCCTCACCGCTATGGTGAAATGCTGCTTGAAACATCCACAGCACACGGAGCACTGGCATGATGTCAAAGACCGCATCTAAGAAAGACACACCAAAAAATAGTCCTGACTTAATGTAAGGTACTTTCACATGCATACATTATTATTCCCGTTTACTTCCATTTCATGGGCAAGCATTACAATATAATTCAATGGGAACCAAAACTGTTTGACTACCATTATATTGTTGTCTTTTGTGTTCCACAGAAGAAAGAAAATACAGGTTATGGAATGGTGAATAAATAATGTTCATGAGCCTGAAGGTAAGGGCATGCTGATGTGCAAGATTTGGAGCAAATTACAGAGAAGGAGCTGAGGCAAAGTACCTTGCTGTGGGGAAAAACTGACAGGCAGATGGGGCAATCCTTATTCAGCACACGGCGAATGAAGTCCCGGTCAGGTGATTCACGCACGGCCTGAACCACATCCTCCAGTGTGTATGTGGCTGTAGGGTCCTGCAGCAATGACAGAACCAGCTCACAGCGCCCCCAGCTGGGCAGATCAAACACTGCCAGCAGCCTACGGCAAACATGCTGAACACAGACAAAGAATAAGTAAATAAGCCATTTTTAATAACATAACTTTTTGACCACTTTTAACATCTTATATATATACACATAAATACACACACACACACACACACACACACACACACACACCAAAGATAATACAGACTTTGTTTTGTAAAAAACGGTATCCCACATCTAGTGGTAAGAAAGCAATGCAGTGTTTCAGAGAAGCTCCATTAAAGTAAAAGGCCAGTCACCTGTTTATCTGGATGGTTGATGTCGATAGGGGGCTCTGGTTCGTCGCTCCACATGCGCTGATGGAATGGCTCCAGTAAAGGGCGCTGCAGCTGAACAAGAGCCCCCCTCACATCCCCTCCACTCTGCCGCAGGGCTTCTTCACAGCGGGTCACATCATTAAATCCCAGAGAGCCAAGCTCTTTTACCTAAAAAACAAAAACAGACAAAATGTCACATTTACCAGGAATGCACCTCTATTACAATTCTGGACAATACTGATAAGCTGAAAATTATATTCATTGTACGGCCAATGTTAAAATTCTATATTACTTTTATAAATACATTAACTAAAAATGACATTAAACAATGTTATTAAATTATTAGTGAATTTAAAGATTAAAGGGGGGGGGGGTACAATGGTGTTTCGTGTATTCAGAGTTGTTCACAGTGTTAAAGAGATGGATTCTCATGCTAAACATGGCCAAAGTTTTAAAAAATAATTTAGAAGAATGACTGAGAATTTCTGTGCCGAAAATCTTACTTCCGAAACTTAAGTTTCGGCTGTTTTTTTTTTTTTTTTCAATCGTGGATCTAATGACGTAGACGATGGTGAAACTCCATATATGAGCATTTCTCCCGGAAAAGCACGCCCGTGCACACACATTGACCAGAAGAGAGCGAGACCACGCTCATCAACGCGCTTCCTCTGGGAATCGTCAGCAGCGCTGCATAGGATTTGTTTGAGAATGCCTCCAAATAACAGCATTTTTGGATGTGAGAGAAAGTTTACTGTGTTCAGCCTCCCATAAGAACCCAGAGTTACACGAACAGAGGATGCAGTTTGTATTTCCGGGGCAGCAACAGAGTGTATCAAGTGCGTTTGTGTGTTCTGTTCTTTTGAGTGACGAATGTTTTATAAACAAGGCCCAAGTCGACGCTGGATTTGCACATCGTTTGCTATTAAAACATGGAGCCATCCCTGTGATAAAAGACCCCATTCATGCAAGTACAATTGCATCAGATTTCTGTCTTTTGTTGGAAATCAGCACATAAGTGAATATATGTTAATGGAAAAAACACGAATCAACAGCTGTATTTTTCTTTTATAAATATGATAAAACTAAAGACTTTTGGATATATGAAGGATGCAGTACTACTCTATAGGTATATTAGGTGAAACTGTGTATGTTATTTACCCTTTAACTTAAAGTTAGTGTTTGATGATGGTGAAAGTAATCAAAATATAACAATAAGGCAAATGAGCATGCTTAAAGGGTTAGTTCACCCAAAAATTTAAATTCATCCATGTTCTACTCACCCTCGAAGCATCCTGGGTGTATGTAACTTTCTTCTTTCAGAATATATTAACAATTGTCCTTGCTCTTCCAAGTCTTTCAGTGGGGTTAAGCAGGTTTTGTCGTCATAAGTTCAGAAGACGTGGAATAAAGTGCGCGCATCGTAATAAACGTCCCTCACACGGCTCCAGGGGGTGAATAAAGGCCCCCTGTAGAGAATCCATGCATTCTTGTAAGATAAATATCAAGATTTCAAATATAAAAAACACTTTTTTTTTCTATCATCTGCTGACTGTGGGACGCGGAAGACATGCAGGCGGAAGATGTATGCATAGCACACGCGCCTCTGACAAGGTTTCCTTACTTTAGCAAAGAAAAACTAGTCTCCTCTTGGCTTATTTCAAAATCCTCCAATGTTTTGTGCTTCTAATTTGTGACCAGCGTTTTGTTTTGTTTTCTCTTCACGCTCGTCATTAACCATTCAGCATTGACGAACAACGACATCCGCCTGCACATCTTCCGGTTCCCAACATTCGGCAGAAGTGAGATTTTTTTTTTATTATTATGTTTGAAATCTGGATATTTATCTTACAAAAATGCATGGATTCGCTACAAGGGGCCTTTATTCACCCCCCTGAGTTGTTGTGAGGGACATTTTATTACAAATGCGTACACTTTATTTCAAGTCTTCTGAACTGTTGATAAAAAACACCAGCTTACCCCATTGAAAGACTTGGAAGAGAAGGGACAATTATGAATATAACTTCGATTGGATTATTCTGAAAGAAGAGTCACACACCTAGGATGCTTTGAGGGTGAGTAGATGGATGAATTTTCATTCTTGTGTGAACTAACCCTTTAAAGAAAAAGACAATATCAGCTGAACTTATAAATAAAACCTCGCTAATATATTCAAATACATACCTATAAGTATAAAAGACAACTGATCTGTTAAGCATTATAAATATAGCTATACATGCTCAGTCAGTATCAGTATCACTATGATTGGATGCACAAAGACAGACTTGACTCACTTTAACTCTACGGTGTCTGAGAGCCTGCCTGACAGCCTTCTCATTATCTCCCCCTGCTGCCAGCCAGGCCCGTTTGGCTTCTGCTCTGGACAGGGGAACAGCATTGCTCTTTTGTCCATCCTGGCCATTGTTCCCCCCTGAACAGTTCGATTGTGCGTTGGGTTCTTGCTGACAGGATGCAGCCATCACACAGATCTCATCAAGCACATGAGGTAGCTCTGCTTTCAGCCAGTCATACGGCATTACATTACTGTTTCCCGACACACACATGCTGGTGTAAACCTCCTCCGGGCTCACTCCTTTCTTCTCTCCCTCCTGAGAAAAGGACAGAGACAATAAGGAAGCTTGTAAACTTCGGAGGACAATACTCTGGCAACCAAACAACAACAAAATTTCTTACACGAATGAGCTGAATGAGTTTAAGCCCTTCTTCCCTCATCAATCTTTGCCTTTTCAAATCAGGGTCCTCAGTAGGAATGACTTTAGGTGGGGCTGGAAGCGGTGTGATGTCCTTGACTGGTGAGAGTGGGAGGGGCTTAGAGGTGATTGAGCAGGCTCTGATCTCGAAAAACACATTTCGCATGCAGGTGATGGTGTTTTGTTGACGTACGTACAAACCTGGCAAACCCACTGAATGACATAAGAAGAAAAATAGGAGAAGCGAAACCTAAATTCAGGATAAAACTCAGCAAGAGACTCATTTCATTTGCAATGACAAATCAGAACATGCTCATCAGTTAATGAACGTTAAACAGATTATGTGTCTCACCAAAGACTATAGAATACCCAACACGTGTCACTCATAGTTTTGAATGGGAAAAAAATACAATGCTCAATATGGCCGCTCCATCGAATGAAGCCCCGCCTTCTGAGCAAAAGGGCCATTTGCTAATCGCTAAATTCAGCACGTCACTTCAGCTGCTGTTAGAAGTCTCGGTTGCTATAGAAACAGTCAGCATTCTGAGCACAGGCCGATCTTTAGAGCTGCTTTACAGCGGAATTTTATCTCATATTTAAAGAATTTTGCATAACTGATTTTGTTATTACTATGAAACTGCTTTGAAATCTGTATCTGTATATTATACAAATACAGGTCACTTGATTTGATGTACTGGCACAGAAATTATACATTTCACCTCTATCATTAAACAAACTATCTTCAGAAAACTACATATGGAATGTAGTGGATGGTGGCACCTGGCTGTCCATTAGTCCTGCAGCAGTGGGGGTCGGGCGTGAGGGTGCGACAGGGGGTCTGGTGGCCAGACGAGGGCGCTCACACACCTCGCACAGAATGCTGCTGCCTGCATTCACCACAGTGCAGCTTTTACATTGCACTCTAATTGAAAAAAGTGATGGACAAAAAAAAACAGCATTTAGATGTTTATTGTCATGTTCGATTACCAACCTGACATTTTTAAAAGGTCAAACAGATCTGACAGCCCATTTAGTGTGGAAAAAGTGAGAGTAAATTAGGGGAAAAAAAAGGATGTAGCAGACATAACCAGAGTATTTGTAGAGGGCTGTGATTGCTCTTCCTGTAGAGACGGAGCAGCAGATGACAACCGGGGTCGTTCACAGGTTTCACACAAAACCTGCTGCATTGTATTTACTGTAGTGCAGTATGAACACTGCCATGTTGACAATGAGGAGCTAAAAAAAGAAAAGAAATAAAAGACATGCAGTCAAATCCTCTACAAAAATATAATCTCTCGATGTTTAAAATGATAACAGTGCTAACCTGAGCCGTTTCGTGGCTTTTGAGGACGTCACAGGAATCCTAATGTGTGTGGAACGTCCTGAATGGGAGTGATACAGCTGGTCACATTCTGTGCACAGCCGCTGAGTACAGGTGGGACAGTGAGCAGACACCGCAAAGATACCACATATGGTGCAGTTCTCTTTAGGGAAATTGAACGAAATGGAGTAGAAATGATAAAAGTGGAAACTCACAATTAAATATATTCTTTAAATGGAAAGCCAGGGTTGGTAAATGTGACATGCTTACCTGTGTGTTTAGAGGGCACTAGAGAAGAAAGAGAGAGCGCTGGACTTAAAGGAGATTTAGGCTGAGAAGGAGTCGATGCAGGTGAGAGAGATTGTTTTTCCCATGGTCTTTCACTAGGAGAGAAGGGAGCTGAATCTGTGCAGATTTCCTCATCCTGTATATGGACAGTGTATTCAAGTATCGTGCA
>NW_020523518.1:0-32018 GCF_003368295.1 Carassius auratus
TACTTTTATGGAGTAGTAGCACAATAGATTGTAATTCACTACTTTTAAAAAAGTATAACTTTCCCCAACACTGACTGATTCTGTCTCGCAATGTGACTTAATTTCACTAGTGTAACTCTATGTCAGTTTAACATATGAATCTCACAATTCGTCCCGTTCAATGAGTTTCAGCTGCTGAGTTATTTACATATTCTTATTCTAAGGCAAGTTATTTTGTTGTGAGTGATTTTTTTTTTCAAGTAGTGTAAATTTTGAGACTTTTTATTTAGAGAAACAAAAAAAGTTATATCTATTAAGTACAGTATATGGAATGAAATATTTTTGTTTGTTGTTGTTTTTTGTAATTACATCTTTATTTCTTGCAGTTGACTTTATTTCTCATAATTGTGACTTCTCACCATGTGGCTTTATATCTCCCTTTCAACTTAGCTCACAACATCCTATTTATACTCTGAGGCAGAAACAGACTTCCACATATCTCAAGCACAATATAGAGCGAGGGGCTATATATAGGGAAGAAAGGAAAGAGCTAGCTAATAATAGTTAAGTGCCCTTTATTTATCTGTCCAGGATACTTTTTATTAACCATGTCTTTATTATGATTTTTTTCCTCAGAAAAGGCTTTGCTCTCTTCCGACAGCTTCCTATGGCACCTTCTGAGTCGTAGGTGGAAGTGTGCGGTAAATCCTTTCCCTGGACTCACTATGCAGTCACTACTTTTTCTGTGAATTTAACAGGGAAACTTGGAATAGATAGTAAACTGAAAAAATGCGAGAAAAAAAAGAAGAAAAAAAAAGTGATTTGAAAAAAAAAAAAGTCACCAATCAGTTTACAGGAATGTATCCGCATCACTGAAAGCATTACAGACCTAGCGTGATGTTATCAAGATTTCCCCAGCGCTGGCAGTATGCTGGTTCTGTGTGAAGAATTAGGTCAGTGTGACCATAAAGGTTCATGTCTTTATTGCCAGCGTGACTTTCCCCTGAGAATATTGCTAGCCATGCACTTCAGAGCATTAGCTAAACCCCCAGAACAAGGCCAAACTGAACGGCAGGTTGGTGTCACAACTGTGCTGGACAACAAGTCTTTTCCATCTGTTTTCAGGAAGAGCAACCGGAACATTCATTCTCTTAAAAGCCACCTTACGCACTTCAAATGAGCATGAAGATATCTAAAAGCATTTAACAGCCCAATTAATTGCCTTCACATTGTAATAAGTACAAAATGTATCCCTCTGGATTTAGAGGGACCTAGTTAGCTGTTAAAACTAAAATTAAGCAGAGCTATTAGAAACAGTTCCAAAATTATCTTCAAACTGCACATTGAGTGAAATAAACCTAATTCTGATGAGTTCATATGGCTCAGGGAACAATGAAACTAAGTTTAAATCTCAAATCAAAAGATATTTCCAAGAGCTGCCACTTAAGAAAGCCTAATATGATCTCCGCATATGGTTTTCCTTCAGGGTTCCTTCAGGAAGCATTCACCCCTTGAACACAAGTAAAAAGGTTTCTTCCTTCAATAACAAAATAAATGTAAAACACATTTATAAGTCTTTTTAAAGACTACTAAGGATGCCGTGGAAGCAAATCCTCCCTGGATTTCTTCATTCCTCCCAGCCAGGCAACTTCTAACAGAGCAGAGCATAAGAACATACACCGCCAGTTACTGTGGTAATGAGCACGCCTTTCACTAGGGTGATTTCAGGTTGTTCACATGTTACTGTTGTCAGTTTATTTCTGTAGTGTAGATGTTGCTGTCCGGGGCTTGACAAGGAAAGCAGTCCACAATAGAGGGAACAATTTAAGAGTTTCTTAAACAGGAAGTTCAAGTGCTGAAACTTAACAGCTGTTCTACTGTGGAAGTCAGAGCACGACTCATTATCCAACTGTCTACAGAGAGCGTTGTTGGGGAATTATTGGCACTGCATATCATTAAACAAGGATGCTTCAGTGCAGTGCACTTCTGAAAGACACATTCATAAGGGCCTTCAGTCTTGCTGAATTCATCCTGCCTCTGCATGGTCATGTACGGTTCAGCAGTTGTCTTTATATGTTTACCTGTGAGTTTGTTATGCAGGAATTCTCTTCCTTTTGTTATATTTCTCTGCAGCTGTTGCCTTGGCAGAGATTTCCGATTCAAGAGTGTTCTCTTTGAAACTGTCTGTAACTTTATTTGGAGCATTTCTTAGTTTTTTATTGGTGCATTATTTGGCATTCATTTATCCAAACTTGTTTACTGGTACCTATAAAATACACTACCATTCAAAAGTTTGTGGTCAGTATAAGTTTTTAATTTTCAAAGTAATACTTTTATTCAACAATGATGCATTAAAATGATAAAAATAATATAAAAGTTTGACATTTTAACAAGTTTTTGATGAATGTATAACATTTATCACAATTTCCACAAAATTTAAGCAAAACAAACAAACAAAAAAAAAAATTGTGCAAAAAGTAAAAATTTTCTGTATTTGCAATCATATAATATGATTGGTGAGCATAAGATACTTTATTCAAAAACACTGAAAAAAAAAAAAAAATCTTACTGACCCCAGAATTAATTTTAGGCAAGTATTAGAGACAAGATCACAGACAGACAGACACACACGTTTGTTTTTTTTAATTGTGGGGACTTTCCATAGACTTCTATTATTTTTATACTAACCAAACAATATTTTTTATCCTCTAAACCAACCCTAACCTAAATATACCCTTTACATAAAACCTGTTTGCATTATTACACTTTTAAAAATGATAAACATAATTTAATATTTGTAATATTTTCTTTTCATGTCATATTGCATTTTTTGTTTTCAGGTTTTTACTAGCATAAACAATTACACATGCACGCATGTGCGCACACAAACACACACACGCACAGTGGAGTTCATTAGTGTCACTTTGAAAATCTGGAATACTGTAGTTTAATTTAAAACTTAAGTGTTTAGGGTTTTGAAGTTTAAAGCAAATATTATGACAAAAAATAACCTGAACTATTTAATATTCTGCTTAATCTTTACAAGTAGGCTACTTTGTGTAATATTTAAAAAAAAAAAAATTCGATATTGGTATGCACATTTTAAAATATGTCTTGAAAATGTCACCATCATCGAAGATGAATTAGAAGCAGTAACACCTTTTGATTTTTTTCTCATTTCAATAACAAATTATTTGTCCTTTCATGTAATTATGTTTCACAGATGTTTTCATTTGGGACCAGATACTACCACAACTCTGAGATTTGTGTGGAGTTGGATAACCTGTTCCAGCTGTTCAAATCAGCATGTTTTGTCAGTATTAATGCAAATAGAATCTTACCAACCCAAGCAACCAACGGCGAACCGAGCCTGTGTGAGTTTCACGCAGACAGTGCACGGTCTGCTGGGAGTACTAACAATAAGAGCTCAGTCCCAACGGACCCTCAAGATGGCGGCATTAAGTCTGTGACCACACAGTGTACAATGTTACCAGGATGTTTCAGGGTTTTAGTCATTAACTCAAGGATTGAAAGCAGAACTAATCTGTAATATTTAATTTGGAACTAATTATGCTTATAGTTTACATCAAATGTTTGTGGAGAAATATAAGACAAAAAAGAAAGAACTCAAAGAGGCCAGTCACTGGAACCCAAATCATTTAATGCAAATTTCAAGAATATTGGAATCTGGTTTGCAACCGTCATAAGTGCATATCTGGTTGTAGAAAACAACAACAACAACAAAAAAAAAAACATGTTCAATATTATTGTAAGGGTTGTTGTGAGACTGACAGACTGACTTACTGTATGTTTACAATATTATCCTGACATTTTATTCTGAAACAATACAGAAAAATCTTTAAGCTTCAATATCTTTAGAGTAGAATATAGCAGAATAGTAGACAAGATAGTAGACTCTTTTACTCAATATTAATAACAGACATAGAATGTAACATAGCAAGCGAGTAAAAAAATAGTTTGCATAAACCATGTTGATCCACACCAAACACCAAAACATAAAAACCCAGCATATTACCTTTTATGAGTTCTTCCTGATTCATGAAATACAAATTATAAAGTAATAGACAGTGTAGGTTTTTTTTTTTTTTTTAAGATAATTATGTAGGTTATGTAGATAATTATAAGAAATTTGGATAAAAATTTTTTGGTTTGTAACCAGCCTACCAGATTACTTTAAAGGTATTAATTTGTTTATAAACCGGGAAAATGCATGCATAGATGTATTCAAATCTTATCTGATCATATCAATCAAAAAAATCATTCAAAATGAATCCTATCGTATTTGCAAATGCATTTAAAAAAATGTTTTAAAAAGTACAATTTCTTTGTCCTATGCAGTTAGAAAGTGTTATCTAAATGTGTGCAGTAAGACAGCGAAGACAGAATGTACCAGTAGCTGGGTAAGGGATAAAAACAATGACAGCAGTTGAAATGATTTTCCAAATGTAAACATCAGGCTTAGTCAGCTAAGTTCATATAAGCTTCATTATTGTGTCTGCTAGGCCCAGTTAAATGTCAGGTAGATTTCATTATGTCAGGATTGCTGACCATATTGCTTTGTAAGCCTAATAATAGCAAATAACAACAGATTGCTCTTTTTACGGATGTAGTTTCATTGCTTCATTTTCCCCCCACATCTGTTCTCCCCAGACCTGCAAACACAAATTTGATTGTGAGCTGTATATTAACAGACACAGAATGTATTATTCATAATAATTATCATGTCTCCATCACAATCCATCTTCTTTGCAAACTTCCAGAATGGTTTTTGCGGCAGAATCTCTATTCAATTTATTGACTCATAAACTTGTACGTAATAATGAGTTAAGACTTAGTGCTATTTGAAGCCATCTGAGAGTATGATGCCACCTAAAAATTTTACTTTTTATTTCATTTTTCTCTCTCTGTATACAGTTTTTGATATTTCATAACCCCCTTAGCACCCAGATAATGTCACCTACCCAGACTCATTGAAAAAAAAAGAAAAAGAAAAAAAGATCACATGCCTATGGCATAATTTCTGCAAAATGATATTATGTTGCACGTTTCATGACACATTTAAAATGAAATGTCCAGTGAGTGGCTCTAAAAGCATGTCATTATATGTATCACGACAGTTCGGAAAGGAAATGCCCGATGAGTGGCACTGAAAGGTTAATTATCTATTGCTTTTGAAAACTAATGTGCAACCCACACTAAAAGTAACCGACAGTTTTAACAAAAGCAAAAGTGAGATAAAAAAAAAAAAAAAACACACTTGCTGAAGCAGCTATGAGATTTTATCTTGCATCTAGTCATTGAACTTTCAAATTGAGATGTGTGTTTCATGGGACTCTTATCTGGTTGCTCCGCATTGCAAGTTCAACACTGTACCAGGTGAGCTACCAAGCAAGTTTACCAAGTCAGAAATGCCATACAACATCAAAATGTATTACTTTAGAAACGCATACACAATGATAAAAGGGTTTGATCTTGCTCAGTGCCCTTGTAATCATAATTTGTGCTAAAAGGAATAAAAATGTTGGTGTTTGCTTGCACTAATTTTCATTTCAACTGTAAACTTCAGTAAATTACATTTATAGGTATGTTTTTTTGAGTTTTGAAAAAAGTCATATTAAGTAGGCCCATCCTTCTTCACTCTTGAGTGTGATCACTTGTCCTGCAGTTAAGCCAAACTCAGTAAGCTCCTCTGCAGTGCCTGGGGCTGTCGTGGGATCTGCAGCCCAGGTCAGTGCATGAAAGTAGAGCAGAAAACAGTGAGAGATAGACAGGTACTTACACACTTGTTTGCAGAATAATCGTTAAGTGAGGAGCTGAGTGTAATGTTATGTGTGATGCTGAGTAGGCAGCCCCTTTAATTACACACTCTCCTGAGCATGTCATTCCCATTCCCTAAGCAGAGGCCAGTCTGCCCTTTATAGAGAGCACCTCCTGTACCTCTCCCTGTCCTCACCTCAACCTCTGAGGCATATTGAAATGCAAACGCACACACTTGCCCAGAGACAGACGCACACATGGATAAATATGCAGACTTCTCCCACATTGCCCTTTATAATGACAGATTATATTAACTCCTTAGCTGCTAAAATTGAGCTTCCGTCTGAAAACTGACAGATCCACCAGCGCTTTTATTAAAGGATGTGTCTACAGAGCCTCTCTCAGGATTAATCTATAAAACATAACACAGCTGGATTAAAAGGTCTTTGTGAGCGCAGAGAAATGTGAGGGATATAAGGCACAAAGGCAGACACATATTACAAACTTCACACCACTTGGCTATTTGGATCCATTACATAGCTCTGCAGGAATACTTGATTCTGATTGGTCAGTTGCGGCATCAAGCGGTCAGATATTTCCTAATATTCGCTGTTGTCCATGGCAACACTGTGCATTAAACCACTTATTCTGTAATTTTAATTTGCATTGTATCATGTCTCTCATATCACGCCGCATACTGCCTGTGTCTAATATATATTATCGTAGTTGATTTGTTGCCAGTCTGACTGTTTTAGAGAACACTGTAAACAGACAGTTTTTTTTTCTTTTTTTCTTTTTTGTCTAAGTGGATAATATACAAGTACAATTGTAAAATAATTGGGAAAAATCTATTTCACATAGCCATGCATGGGATAATGTACTGCACAGACAGTTTGTTATTATCACAAAAATGTATGGCAATGGGGTATTGAGGTTTTGAAATGTAAACTAAACTAAAATATGGAGCAGAGTACATTAAACCTGGCTCAATATATTACTTTAGGTCACCATCTCTAAAATGTGCACATTGTTGCATTTAGCCTATTAGTGGCACAGAACTTTTAAACTGAATGTGAACCAGCTGTTATCATTCACTTCTTTACCATGTTGAAAATATTAATAATGAATGTGTACTTATATCCAGAAAAAAAAAATGCCTGCCAATATCTCTTCATCCCTGCACCACTCTATTCATAAACACCCAATTTAAAGAAAATAATTAAAATGTTAACACTTAACTGCTAAAATATTGGTTATTCTCTCTTCAGGCTAATGGATTTAATTAGGATAATTTGCATCCATTCAGGTGGTTGCATACACATATGTAGCTCAAATTGCATACAAACACAAAAGTTCAGATATTTGAAAACTTTCAAAGCTCAAATCACTTCCCAAATTTAAAATTAAAATATTTCAACACATCCTAAGCTCAAATCAATCGAGAAATTCCACATATCCATATGGCCAGGACTCCATGCAGCTCCAGTACTACTTTAAGTGTACTCAAGGCTTTATGTGTTGTGTCGTATCCATTTCCAGAACAGTTAAATGTAAATATAAAGCACTCATCTGACATATTTTTGCACTCTTTCTGTGTTTATAAAGTGTATTTTGTGAACAATTTGAGGTAAACTTAGCCATGCCATTTAGATTAAGGAGATGCATTAAAGAGAGTCATTTGATTTGCCATGCACTTATTTATGTACAATATAACTAGCAACTAATTAGCCCTTTGTGGTAAAAACAGTTATTTGACCTCAACCCTAATTAGCAGTGTTGCAAAGCCTGTGATCAATTATATGTAAGTCAATCTTATATTTGCTAACCTTAGGTTATAACACAACACATGAACTGTACATGAGTCAACCTCTTCATTTATAGTTATTACTCACTTATTTGCAGGCACATTCCTTGGCAACTTATCCATTGTGATCGAAGAGAATAGCAAATATCACAATCAAAGCTGTTTTGTTATCTTTGCATTGGCTAGTCTAATTGTCAGTGTATTGAACTTGAGAACCCAATAAGTCCGACTTGAATGACTCAGTGAGACTGCTTTTGTGAACTAATTAATTCAAAAGGTCTATCTAAAAAGAATGAACATTGGACGTTTCTACTTCTTTCTTGAACATGGAGCGCAATAGTGAGTTTTGGTCTGTTTTTCACCCAAATCTACCTAATGACTTAAAGCTATGCCCATTTTTACAATATATTTGTTTTTGAACTGCATGGAAAAGCGAGACTGGCAAAGTCTTTAGAATTTCTTCTTTTGTGTTCCATGAGTCACAAGCTGTAAGTCACACGGGTTTAGAACGACATAAGGCTGAGTAAATAATGACAGAATTTTTATTTTGGGTGAACTATTCCTGTAATGGTAAGAATGTAATTGCTTGCTGGTAGTGCAGTGCAATTGAGAATAGATAGCTGCGGACAGCTTGTCTTCCTACTGTGATTGACATTTCCATTATAGTTAATTAGAGCTCTGCTGCTCAGACAGGTCTGGACAGATAGCATTACCTTCCTAATGATGAGACACTAAAACCACACCCAACCCACCAATCTTGAACAGATAAACAAAAGCACAAAATAAAAAAGAGAGAGAAATGGATGAGCAGGGTGAAAACCAACCAATTTACAGCAATTTTTGAGTTGTCACTTGTGTGCCAGAATTGTTCTTCAACAGCTCATACTCTTAGCAAGAGCCTGTACAGATAAGCAAATATTTACTGCACAAATTCTCGCAAACGTGCTAAACACTGACTCGATATTAAACTCTGAAATTAATCCAAAATGGTTAGTTAGAAGCAGAAATATAATTGGGTCCTGACAAATACTAATTAACACTATTCTGCACAAATCCACAAGATATTTACCAGTATACAGAGGATGCTGAAAAATTCTAATAGCATAAATGTTTGAACTATTAAGGCATTTCCATATCCTCTACTGGACAGTCAGTGATGTTATTTATCATATTTGTGCTCTGTTCTTTCTAGTTTGCTGCCTTGCTGTCTACATAGGCACCATCCTAATTAAGATTAAACCTTTTATGTGACTTGAACTAGTTTTGCATGTTACTATGCTAATGAGACAATATAAAAATATGTTCCTGTGGCTTAGTAGTACATTGTGTTAGCAGCGCAAAAGGTTGTAGGTTCAATTTCCAAAGAACACACATACTGATTAAAAAAATTATAATAATTTATAGCCTGAATGCACTGTAAGTCGCTTTGGATAAAAGTGTCTGCTAAATGTATAAATGTAATATTAAAGATACTTGTACTGAATAATACATATATTATTAGTCGATATTCCTGTAATTTAATCCACTATTTTGGATTTTTTTTTTTCAAGCTTTTTGCAATGTATTCAGAGAAAGATAACAGACCAGAATCAGTTGCATTCTAAATGAGGTGAAATACAAAATACTATGCCATATCTTATAGTTAAACTACATTTCTGTCATGACAACTCTCAGAGAGTTTAGCATGGTAATGTACATGATGATATTAATTTGTCTGGTCTTGTCATAATAGATCTGCAATGCTGCTGCTGTGGCAGAGCAAGAACCGGGGCTTGCTACTGCATATATATCCACAGACATTCTGCTGTGAGCATGTAGGAAATACTGTTGCTGCACATATAAGGCATTCAATATGAAATATCCCCTGTGTATAATGTACATGAAGCCACACTGTAAGCAGATCAATAAAGGTGGAGCTGGGGAAGATGGAGGGTTCCTGTAGAATTCTGCAACTGCTACAGCAAGCACTAGCTGAGTATTTGAATGTTGCAAGCTCATTGGCTGCTAATGCAAAACGAAACCAATCAGCTGCATCATGTGAATGATGATGTAATTACTTCAGATTGAGTTAGAACATATTGGCCTGCACCATGACAAATCTTTGTATGTGAGCTACATTTTTGAAAAAGTAAACTGCGCACAAAAAAAAGATAACCACATTGCACAATACATAAGTGAGCAATATATTGTGAATATATTAATATTATGTGCTTAAATCATTGACTGAGTGTTTGCTACAGCTACATTTTAGCATTTAAAATGTTAGACATATATTTCATGCAAAGCACTGTGTGTGCATACAGATTAGCAATGAACCAGCAAACATGTGCCACCAAAGAAGTTCAAGAATATGTTACTGAAATGCCAGTCATACCATTAAAATCAGTGACAAAGTCTGAAATTCACACTGAAGCAGAGGGGGTATAGCCAGCATAACCTTGATTGACAAAACACCTTTCCGGAGTTCAATTTCAGCAGAAAAGTTTCAGTCGCAGAACCTTCAGCACCACACTTTGTCAGACTAAATCCCATCTGAGCTGTAGGGACAGATTTAATAAGGCAGGGATCAGAGACACGGACTGACCGCCGCACGTGCCGCACGCGCCACAGGAGAGCTGAAACATGAGCGCTGTGAAAGTGGGATTATATTGGCCTGATGTTAAATAATGCATGTCATTATCTGACTACAGGGAGTGATTAAGAGCCGGTGTCTTGCCAAAACAGGACGTCCCTCTCCCTGCCGTCACCTCTGCCCCCTCGTCATCATAAATCACTTCCCAAATCTGATCATCCCTATGCACCCTTCATTATTTAAAAAGGTTTATCATCGGGCACAGAGGGTGAAATGAGGTGAGTGCAGCGATGTGCACAGAAGGGCTCGAGCCCCCTTTCCCCTTTCAGTCCACAAACTCACTTTGACCTTCCGGATAGCAAAAAAGATATACAATATATAAAACATGAATAATATAATACTAATATTTAGATTTATGTATAAATTATATATTATTATGTAATTTAATATGTAATAACAAATCCATAATATGCCATAAATGCATAGTAATAGTAATAGTAATAATAATAATGATAACGAGATTGAGATTCCTCGTTTGTACACGCACACAAATTTGTTCCAGCCCTCACTGCATTATCCGGATGAATCCGGATTATTTTGAATGGGGGCGCATGAGCAGCTGGTAATTAGCATAATACATGCCCAAATCATCTCCATATAAGGGATTTCTGCATAACCTGCCGTGTACAGCCATTTGCCACTCTCCTTATGATCAACAAAGCTGTATACTGCAAAGTGCAACATATAGACAGCTTTATCGATTATTATGGTCCCATTTTTGCACCATTACTCTCTTCCAGTGTCCAAGTCCAAATTCTGTGAAAAGATGAAATTTGTTTCCTACAAAGATTGTCACTTCAGATAAAAAGGTTGATGAGGTCAGAAAGGAAGAAGCAGAGAAGAGAGAGGGTAAAGATGAACCTGTGAGCGAGGAAGAAGAGGTGAGAGAAAGTACAAGAAGACAGATGAGACAGATGAGACGGGAAAAAATAAAAGATAACTGAGAAACGGGGAAAGGAAATGAAGAGAATGTGAATACCGAAGAAGGTTCTGAGCAACAGGTCCCGTGCCATCATTAAGACTTTCAAAAATAAATAGAGTACTGACTGAAAGAAATTGAGGAGGTGTAATAAAGGTGTAATAAATCACCAAAACCCCGCTTTACAGCTGATTCTAAAGATTTGATTGGTCATCTCAATCACAGTGCTGATGGTCTACACAGCTCTGAAACAAATATTTACCCATATCCCTAACATTAACCTCAGCATATCCTGGCAGCATCCATGATTTATGACAGCGTGATTGAGTTGAAATCACAAATTAAATCAGCTGATTCACAAATCACAAACAAAACACATAAGCAGCACAACAATAAGAGTGGGAGACTCACCACACAACTGACTTAAGGTTAAGTTTAGCATGTTGCTAAATGAATGACTATGCTCAAAAAATATAGAGCACACACAAATAGTGAGTAATTTTTTTTTTCAAACACACACAGACACACAATCAGTGAAATGTTCGATAAAAATGACTACTTTCATTCAGCAAGGATGTGTTAAAACGATTAAAGCAAAGATTTTATATTGATTCAAAACATCTCTATTTCAAATAAATGCTGTTCTTTTGAACTTTATATTCATTGAATCTTAAAAAAAAAATCACAGTATCATGATTTTCTTAAAAATACTAAGCAACAATGTTATTTTTTTTCAACATTGCTTATAAAAAGAAATATAAGGCACCAAATAAGCATATTAGAATGATTAATGAAGGACCGTGTGATACTGAAGACTACTTTGCCATCACAGAAACAAATTGCATATTAAAATAGAAAACAATTATTTTAAATTGTAATAATGTCTCATATTATTAATGTTTTTGCTGTACTTTTTGAGTTCAAATAAATGCAGATTTGGCGAACATAAGAGACGTCTTTCAAAATCATTAAGCAAACCTTACAGATTGCAAACTTTTGCATGATTAGTAAGTAGAGCAAATTCGAGACATATCAGTATTTATCACAACTACTTTTTCAGTTCTGTGGGACTTTTCAAAAAATAGATACAAATATTTTATATTTGATATAAGATAAATTATTAAATACTGCAAAAGCAGAGTTTGCTATGTATGAGTATTAATTTATAACTTTTTAATCACCTTTTTCTCTATTTCCACCCCACAAGTCTGAGCACACCACTGAACAAGCGTACTGAAAAATGCAGAACTGAATGCTAGCGAAGGAAACAAGCACCTGAGTTCATCTGCACAAGATCTCCTGTAACTGTACACTACAGGAGACAGAGAGGCACACGAATACACAAGCTGCAACAAGCTGCCTGAGGCTTTTCATGTTTGAAGTTGTTGGAAATTGACAGGACTACTAATCAGAAGTGTGGTCAAGCTGTAGGAACAGCAGTCCGGCTGACAGCTCACAGAACTGTACGTGATGCTGTAGCTGGAGAGGAAAGGCAGAAAGCGGGTTTCCTGAGTGCATTCGACAATCTTTCGGCAGTGCCTGGGCCTCTCCAGCAGTGATCCGCCCCTACTGACTCAATAATGGAGATTTAGCATCTGACCTCAGGTTAGTCAATGCCTCGGGAGAAAAAATAATGGCTGCATCGCCATAGCTGTCTTAGCATTGCCTCCAGTGACAAAGTTTTCTTTCTAATTGGTACAAGGTGGGAGGAAGATTTGCAAGTTAACAAAACATCTGCTTGAAAACAACACGATCAATACTATTTGAGCAGAAAACAAAACAACAATCAGTTAATAGTTGTTTCAAATAACTGTAAAAATGTTTCACAAGGTCGATGCTTATAGATTACACATGCACACATCGCAGGGATCTTCTAGAACAGTGACTAGTGTGCAATCAGCAGAATATAATCAGTCCAGTAAAAATAGACAATAACATTCCATTACCCTCTGGAATGGTCTGCTTCATATAAGCAAATCATCAGCCGTATCAGACCATACACTCACCTTATTCAGTAGCATTGCATGACCATGCTTTCTGATTTGAAAGGGCACGCAAGAAAAACCACTAAGTATGATAATTTGAAGTCTAAGCGCCATTTCAGACCAATTTGACACAGAATTAATATCTATTGTCCTGCACTGCAAATCAAGCATCTCAGCAGTGGTTACACCTGATATGAATCTACCATCCAACAGAGTTTAGTTGCAGCCTTGTTCAGGTGATGGTAATTTTAAGGTGTACTGGAGACTGATTAGCTTAGTTTTGGCAGGGGGTCAGGCTTTGGCTGGTTAATCATTTCAGCTTGTGCCCGATGCTAACTGAATATTTCTTGATTGATGGACATTCAAAAATAGCCGCGTATTCTATTTATACTGTATTAAATTATGCTATTCTAGATGCATTACTAGTTTTTTTCTTTTTTTGGTTAGCATTAACTGGAGTTGTTCTTTCTGTCTGCATTTTTAAATCCTCCTGGTATGTTCAGTTTAAAAAAATAATTTGTGATTAAGCAGAAGTAGCATTAGATCTTTTCTGTATATTGTGACATACATCTGTAACAATTAGGGATGGCCTTGTTTCAATTCATAGGTTGTTAATTGGATTTTGAGTTGTGAGCATTGCATTTAAAAGTAGAGATGGATGGATGTCCGCTTGCAAGGGTGAGGTTAAAGATGACTACATGATGAGGCATATGTTACTAGAAAGAAGTCTGACATTTTCAACTGTCAGCAAATTATGTGAATATGTATATGGATGAATTAATCATAATGAGATCAATAACATGTATTTAGAAAATACACAAGGTGAAATTTATTTTCACGCCTACTTTAAGTGATTTTGGTTTGGCTTAAATAAACGTAAGTGGCAATTTCGTATTTATCTCTCAGTCAAGATTTTAGCACTTAACGCAAAGCAAGCGCAATAGGTGTGTAATTGAGTTTTCATATTTTGTCATCCTCATGCTCCAACAGAATTATGGGAAATTTAGTGTGGTGTGATTGCACGTCTGTCTCTTCATAAAGATGTTATTTACACATTTCTCTTGTTTTGTATATTTCATCCTTCAGTCAATAGAGAATATATACATTGCAATAGAAGGTGTATTTTCAGTTAATTGTTGCAAGTGATATTTAACATACACAATGTTTTGTAATCTTTTGGTGTAATGAATTACAATTTCGAAAACACCCAAATACATTCGCGTGATCAGCATGTTTCACACTGAAATAACAACCTTGAGAATGCCACCAGAAGGTTCTTCTTTCTTCTGTCTTTTTCAGACTTTGGCTCGTGTTCCTCAAGACTTACAGAGCACCAGCAGAGAAAAGATTACGTCGTTCTTAGAGTTTCATTACAATGCAAGATCGGTTTAGCACTCTGGAGGATTACTGTGGCCCAAGCCAAATGTGGCAACCAGATAACATTTTAATACATTGTACTTTTTGTTTGCTTTCTCTTTTGCACTCTACCCAAATCCACTAGAACTGAAAACATCTAAATCCAAGGAAGGAGGTACATATGAAAAAGACGAGATTTTGAAAGTTGAGATCTATTCTAAAGCTATAACGGAGACAAATGTCAGAGATCCTGAGTCACTAGCCAAGGAGAAAAATCTGAGCTCAGTGTGCGATGCTGTTGAGATCTTGTTTGAAACTTTGGAGGAGACAAATGTAACACACTGGTTTTTTTTTAACAAACTTATTTAGAGAAGGTGCTTAAGTTTTGAGCCATTAATTGAGCCATTTGAGCCACAAAAAATTATATGAATAGAATAATCTAGGCCAATATTTGACCTTGTTGAAATGCCTGAACTGACCAATCAAAATCAAGTACTCCATAGAGCATATATGTTCTCTTTTACAAAAAGAAAGAAAAGACAAAAGCAACAATACATTAAACGGATCTGGATTTTGGATTTCCTTGACAAACTTAGAATTTGGCAAGAATTCATGTGACTCCATCGGCATTTCCCTCTGTGTGAACAAAAAAGGACAAGCGGGCAAATTCGTAGCCCTCGTCAATCCAAAAAACCTCAGAGAGGACTCTCGTCAGCCTTTCAAAGGCCTTTCATCCAGTGCTGTTATTCAAGGACCATTGTTATTGTCCTCCACTGCATTTCATGAAACACTTCCTGCTTACTAAATGGCATTCTCACTCTAAGACAAAGCTGAATAAAGCGCTGATGTTCAGAAAAATGGGCCACGCTAGAGCATGGTGCGCTATGTAGAGTGGCGTTTAGCTTTAGAAATATTGCTAGAGAGCAACAAAAGATTCTAATTTCCCTGTGGCGTCGCAGAGAGTTTTCTTTTGTTTATGATGGATTGGCATCTCAGAGCGGCAGGACAGCGTTTGAATTATTAATAGTGGAAAACACATCAAATAATTGCTGTAATGTGTCATATTAAGCTCTGAGTGTTCCCAAAACAAGTTTGCCCTTCTTATTTCAATGAGACTATCTGGGCATTCAGAGCCTCAGAACTCTCCGCTGAGCAACTAACACGATACATTTTGAAATTTCAATTTGTATGCGGTGACATTGTCATGCAGAGAATGCAGATGCATCTAAGGGAGTCGTGGATACCCAGGAGTTTTTACTGGGTACATGCTTGAGTGTTCGGACTGTCAGGACCGATTTGAATCATGCTTCATTGTTAAAATTTAAACAGTGCCAGAATTTCATTAGAATTTGAATTGTCCTGGAATAACTGTGAAATAAGGTGCTGAGAAGATGGCTGACACCCGATGTTCAAGGCATTTTTTTTTTTTTGCATATGTAAAGCTCAATTAATTACAAGAAAATGACCAAGTTTGCCTTTGAAAAATAAAACCAAGATTACAAAATAAAACTATGATTACAAACTTCCCTGTGCAATCGGTTCATTAACCTCTTAATAAGACGCTGATATATTTAAATGAGAAAGTTAGACTGTGAAATACCAAAAAGGATCTAATGGGAGGGAAAAAATGACAGCTAAACCCTCTTGACCTTTCACTCAGCCCATTAAAACGGACTGCCAGCACCTGCCCGGTAATTAATGTGCAAATGTGACTGTGTCCGTCGCCTGCACCCCTCCCCCCTCGACTCATTCTCTGACTGCACCAGCCCTCTATTTTCCTCCCTCACTTTCTCTCAATTAGGCTGGAGCTTCTAATGGAGATTCTCATTACTGAAAGCAAATTGGTTTTAAATTCCAAGTCCATCAAAGACTAAGTTATCTCAAGTCTATACAGGAATACAAACTTGCCACAGTGTCAACCTGAAACTTTTTGGTCATTGTTGTTTATTCGTTTGCTTACTATATAAAGTACTTATATCCGCTTTGTTCCATATGACTTAAACAAGTTTTTCCATGAGCTATAATAAACACAAAAGTAGATTGTTAGAACAATGCTATAATTGTTAACTAATTAACATAAAATGTCAAATTAAACACTGCAATGTACATAACTTTAATGCACGTAAATGCTAATCATAATAACGCAATACTGTTTAGATAAAAATGAGCAGAGCTGGGTAAACAAAAAAAGAACAAAAAAAGTTTTCAGGTGTAGCAACCTCCCATCCAATAAATTGCAATAAGCTTTGTCCTTTCTTTCTTTTGATATGAAACGAAGACTCAGATTTCAAATTCTGACTATTTTATTACAGTGTTCCAACAATAGATACCGTTTTAGTGCTGTTTAATGTGGAGTGACAGAACACTAAATCACCTCGGTTCAAGAGAAGCGGCAGCACTAATGAACTGATCATCACTTTAACCAGTTATAGCACAAAATAAACATGCACAAACATCAGAAAGCATGTTAAAAGAAATAGTATAACTTACAGAAATCACATCACATAATGTCACATTTACCTCATAAAAACATATTTAGTAAACTTTTATTCATAAACTTAGTCAGCTAGAAAGATCAACACCAATATGCACCATATAACACATTTGTTATATATTTACTGTTCTTTAGTGTTTAATTTAAGTTTGAATAAATATATCACATTTTTAAGACAGCACTACTTAAATGTCTCTATAAAAAAAAAAACAAACAAAAAAAAAACAATTGGAGTAGAAATTAAATTATGTAATTGTAACTTCATAATTATAAAAAAGTAATTTAAGTGAGTTTAATTTAAGTGTATATAAATTATTTTTTTTACCTTCAATATTACAGTAATGTAGAACAAACTGACTTTCATGTATATTTTACAGCAGAAAATTTGCCATGTACTGTGCCTGATAAATATCCCAAATAATCAATATCGAATCGTATCGCAAACTTGTGAATTAGTGTCAAAACCCAGCCTTATAAAAATGTTTAAAAATATAACTTTGGTTATACGGTAATTTAAACCTTTCATAAAATTCAATTTTACAATATTTTACAGTAAAAATACATGCAGTGTTCTGTTTAATCTAACATAACATTACCTACAGTATGTAAAGTCAAAAAGGTGACTTTGTTTTGTCTGGATGTTTTAAAAACTGAGTCATTAGAGAAAAAAAAAAGGTTAAAAGGTTTAATAAAAAAAATACATTTTAATTTAAAAGGTAATTTTACCATTTTGTGGGGCTTAAAGGGTTAGTTCATCGAAAAATCATAATTATGTTATTGATAACCAATAACCCTCATATCATTCCAAACCCTTGAGACCTCCATTTATCTTTGGAACACAATTTAAGATATTTTCAGATTATTTTGGAGCTCTCAGTCCCTCCATTGAAACTGAACTCTCTCTCACAAAAGACACGGAAGAGAAGGCAATGCTGAATAAAGTTGTCGTTTTAGCAATTTTTTGACCAAAATGTATTTTTGATGCTTCTAAAAATTCAAACTGACCGTCTGATGTCACATGGACTACTTTGATGATGTTTTTCTTACCTTTCTGGACATGGACAGTATACTGTACACACAGTTTCAATGGAGGGACTGAGAGCTCTCAGACTAAATCTAAAATATCTTAAACTGTGTTCCGAAGATAAACGTAGGTCTCACGGATTTGGAACGACATGAGGGTGACTAATTAATAGCATAATTATGATTTTCCGATGAACTAACCCTTTAAATTAAACTGTCTTATCTATATCTACACATAATATATTAAAAACCTTTTAGACTCATATGTATTCAAGATGCAAGGGAAATATTATAGTCCCTTGTTGCAGTTGCTGGTAAAATCACATTTTAAAAAGACTGGAATCATTTAATCAAATACGAATTGAAAATCTATACAATAACATCATATCTACTTTATCTCCTCATATTTGTCATTTTCATCATATCATAGATCCTTATATGTCACTTATACATATGGTAATATGTTTAGTGTACAATATTTTCATTGATTGTCTGTGAAAAATTCATGCGTGGTATATATGATGAAACCGTTTGTTTTAAGACGCACTGTCAGGAAGCAGTCACAAAAAGCGCAAACACAAGAGGGAAAATGGATCACTGTGTCCTCACTAAACCTAACCCTCTGTCTACTTCAGTATTGTCTCCTAAGAGCAAAATATAAAGAAACAGTGCATTTTACCCCATCTGTTTCTGACAGCTCATATGTTTGGGCGGATGTGTGAAGAAGGGGCATAGCTAGAGGAAGAGGTTGATTGAGAGGGATTTAGCTCTGCTGATGTTCCATCACTTGCCCACAAACTTCCTGAACCAAACACCCTCCTCAAAAGACACTAAGTTAATCCACTCTAAACAAGGATGAGTGTTCTTGCCAGTAAACTAAGAGAGTGCTCTGAGGATATTTCATGTCTTGCTCCATCCAGCCTTTCTTTTGGCACAGGAGGATAAGCAGAAAAGGCTTTTGAAGAAACGGATGCCTGCTATGGCTCTGCATCAAAGATGAAACAAAGCGGCCGAGAACTTTTGTTGCTAAGTGTCTCAGTGATTTCTGCAGCATAGTTGATATCATGTGAGACTTTTTTAACGAAAACCAGCTTGGCACTGGTTTAACCCCATTCTGCATGAAAAGAATTCTCCTCATATTCTTTTGAAATCACAGATCACCCCATGCATGCACTTTCTTTTAACCCTTTCAGTAGTGAGTTTAATACATTCTTGTGGTCCCCCCAGAGTGGCTTTTTTTAAGACGACTGTTATTTTAGAAGGTTTCCTCTTACTGTTTCCATGGCGATGCATCATGCTGACACGTGACACACTGCAACCACAATAACACAGTATGACAGATGGATCGCTATTATTTCCTTTTTCCTTTTTTTTTTTTTATATTCACAAACTTTCATACCATGTCATGAAATTCTGATTCACAAATATGTGTAAATGAGTGTGTTTTGTCATTTAAAAACCTTTCTAAATTATCTAGTGTTCCTGTAGCTCAATTGGTAGAGCATTGCAAGGTTGGGGGTTTGATTCCCTGGGAACACATGATAGATAAAAAATGATAGCCTGAATGCACTTTAAGTCGTTTTGGATAAAAGCGTCTGCTAAATGCATAAATTTCAATCTTCATCGTGATCTGGGTGCCGCCATGTTTGTTTGCGCTGTTATGTGGTTAAAAACACTGCATAATTGTGGTAATCAGCACAAGCTAGAAAAAGAAAAAAAAAACACTGTTCTAAATCCCATATGTGGGACAGTACTCTCAGAGGCACGGAAATAAAAATCGCATATGTGGGACCGCAGCACTCAAAGGGTTCCTGCACATTATTTTTTGGAATGATTCATCATGCATGTTATTCCAGAGGAAAAAAATATTTAACCAAAAATGAAACAAGTCACTCTTCCTCCAAAACGACTTTCTTTTTCCACTGATGTAATTTAGGTTCCATTAGGATACAAACATAATCTATTTCAAAGGAATGATGTTCTTTGAAGTTTCTATGCATCAAAGAAGTATATCATTTTCCACTAAAATATTGAGCAGCAAAACTCTTTTTGTTATTGAAAAAAAAAAAAAAAAAAAAAAAAATATATATATATATATATATATATATATATATATATATATATATATATATATATATATATATATATATATATATATATATATATATATATATATTGAGCACCAAATCAGAATATTAGAATGACTTTTGAAGGATCAAGTGACAAACCCCAAACCTCTGTACCGTAGAGTAATTTTTACTAATCATTATGAATTTTACCATCCTTTTCAAGTGAATTAAATATCTGTTTCAAAGAAACGTCACATTACAAAAGTAAAATGGGGTGGCCAGAAATGATTCACATTGACATATATCTCAAACATATCTGCTCAAGAGTCTGTCAGATATGTTGTAGGCATTCTGTCAGTCCATTAGTTTTGAACCCCATCAGACTTACCCTGGAATCCATACATCTAAAATTCATTTAATGAAATATTCCCTCTTTTCTAGCATGGCCTTTTCAGTCAATGCAGCTACGCAGAAGAAAAATGATTCAAGTAACATACAGCCCTTACAGTAGCACAGTAATATACAGCAGTCCAACAAGTGCACGCATGGACTCTTATCTGATCTAACTACATAAATGCTCATGCTTAACTGTATTGTTCTCATGTAAACCCCAGCCAACTATGGCTAGATCATAATTTAAAGGAAAACAATGGATTGAATCCACATACTAAATAGAAAGATGGGACGACGTTTTCTCACAAAGCTGTTGGCGTGATCTGATGTGGAGCACAGATTATAGCGAATATTTGTTGCAGAGCTTCAATCTCTGTTTACGTTGCGAGTCAAACTGTCACAAGCCACCAAGCATTTAGAGTCGCATGATTTGAGAAACAATAGAATGTATTCGCTCACAAAGGCGTCGAAAAGACTGAATGCCATCACATCTTTTACTTCAAAGGCTGAAAGGTAACAGCTGAAAATTTCAAGTGTAATTTACAGCGGCAAACTAATTTCAGCAATACACGGTCTTTTGAATGAGATTGCAGGAGAGAAAGGCATAATAGAGCCCATTCAACCTCTCAACTTTCTTTTTCAAAAGCACCAAAAGGATAAGTCTAATTAATTAAATCATTTACATATCAAAACATTCATTTCTCCATGATAATGGAGGAAAACTTGAGTCGTCTGAAGGGGGGAGGGGTACCTGGCTGCGCATAAACTCTGGACTGATGACACTTTTTGTGAGGACGAGGAAATAGTAGAAAGATCAGACTAACCTTTCTCTTTATCTGATGAAACGGGTCTTAAGGATGGCTTTATAATGAGCATCATTACTAGGACATAATGCTACAGTCTATAGGGATCTGGCATGTCAAAGTCAGGTGAAAGGAAACAAAGAGGTAAATACACACTATTTGGATACATTTGGCCTCTCTGCTACAAATGCTGCATCTAAATATGCAACAAAGAAGATGAAGTGTGACCTGTGCACATGATAAAGGGCCGTATGGCACTTTTCACTAATTTGGTTATATTGCAGATAACCTTGGTAGCGGTTAATGTCTGTTTAGTTTCTGTATAAAACAGATGTTCAATCATTTACCTTGCCCCTTCTCGGTCACTAAGCAGAATAATGTAATGCCTATGAGCACCTGAATAACTGAAGTTTGTCAGTTAATCTAGAAATCAATGCTACACTTGATGCAAAAAAATGTAAGGTCTAAATTTAAGATTTATTTATTTGAATTGCATGAATTGCACAGTTCCATCCATTTTCGCATTTATGTGATGCATATTTCTCAAACATAAATGAAACAGATAAGATTTCTGTAAGCTAGCCATATTTTCATACTTTTTAAATGTAACTGAATAAGTTGAATACATTTCACAAAAAAGAAATATATGTATATATATATATATATATATATAAAATTGTAGGCTACATCGTGTGCACGATACTAATTCGTTCCGTCACTGAACTAAAACGTGTACACGATTGCTATTGCGTTCCCTCAAATTACTATTTCGTTCACTCGATTTATAAATTGTGCACACGATTTACTAATTCGTTCCTTCGATTTGCTAAATCGTGCACATGATTTACCAAATCGAGGGAACACAATTTTAAATCGAGGGAACACAATAGTAAATCGAGGGAATGCAATAGTAATCGTGTGCACGTACAGTGAGGGAACAAATGAGTAAACCGTACATACTTTTTTTTTTTTTCTTGCATGTCATGTGCGGGGCTCCGTCATATACGGACTCTCTTAACAATTTGAATAAATGCATTTTGAAAATATGATTATTTAAATAAAAACGAATTGATGCCAATAGTTAATAAACTATGACATGCTTGTATAGGCATATGTGCATATTTTAAGTAGGTAATGTTTATATTTATATTGTATAATAGTAATTTTAATGGCTGGACATTTTATATGCAATTCAAATACAGAAATCTTACATCTAGTTCTAAATATTTGTATGTCCTGCATCTGTCTCTATCACATTCAATAATAATCACTATCCTCAAATACTCTTTGAAAAGTTTGACATTACCCGATTCACTTCGGTTGTGTTCTTTCTAGAAATCTGTTGTTCTGCACAGTCAAAAACAAAGCATGTTTTGGAGCATCCTCATTATTCATATGATGAAATGGTGCGCTATAAAAGTGTGCGTACTGTATCTGAATGTGTCAAAAGACTCACACTGGCTCTGTGCTATAGGTGTGGAATCTACAGTACTCTCTGTTGTGCAAATCAAAGCGATGGCTGATGGTGAAAGATGGAAAGGCCTCTGATGCAAAAACCAAGCCTGCTGATATCAAAGTGTGGAGATAATTCTGATTCGTGCCCCTGTCGAACACTCCTTTTTGGGTATTTTCCTGAAGCCCAGCTTGCAAGTCGAAAGGCAGAGCTGGACGTCCACATGTTGCTTTAATCTAAAACAGTTCAAGAAAAATGTCAATATCAACCCTTAGGTGCTGTTTCATCACCAAAAACAAGAACAGGGCAAATCGTATGTGTGGATTTGAAGCGTGAGGGCAGGTTCGCTCTGTCAGACCTGTCTTTTCTTTTTAAATCAACGTGTTAAGGAGTTTATCAAGAGACTACAGTAAATTAAGTGTCAAGTGATACCTGCAATGCTTAAATCAAATTAAACTTACAGTTGTCCATTTTAATCGATGGTCAGGGTTTCAAGAGCACTGATACACAATCTAAAAAAAAAAGATTCAGTTTGAATCACTCCGCATATCTGTGTTTGCACCCTTCAGACAAATGTGTTGGTCTGTGTACTAGTGGTAGAGATTTTCATTCAGAGATTCTTTCTACTGCTTATACACACTTCTAAGTGTTTAGCAGAATATTAATGCTTTGTCCAAATACCCACATTTGTGTTCTTTGCACTTGACTACTTATACTGTATGATGTACTTCCTGTGTTTGAAAAGTATGAAAAGCATCATCAAAATAGTCCATCTGCCATGAGTGGTTCAACTGTAATGTTATGAAGTGACGGGAATACTTTTTGTACGAGAAGAAAACAATGTTGACTTTATTAAACTATTTGTCTTCTCCGTCTATCCCCACAGCTGAGAATATGAGCTGGACACAGGCTGCTTACACTCTTTCTGTAAATAAAACCAGAAATAACATAAAAAAAAAAAAGGCCAAACAAAAGTATCCCTCTAGTTCAGCCATCTCCTTTGCATGAAGAGTGACAAGAACGCTGTTTTCTTTCCAATCACATGTATGCATTTAGCAGACACTTTTATCCAAAGCAGCTTACAGTGCATTCAGGACATACATTTTTATATATTTTTAACCAGTATGTGTGTTCTGGGAATCAAACCCACAAATGCTCTACCACTGTGCCACAGGAACACATAAAACAGTAAATACATGTAGAAAACGTATCCTTGTGGTGCAGCTAACACAGAGGAGCGTAAGTGCTATTGTGCTATTTGGATTTTTACACAAGTTCACAAAAGATGTTTTTAGATTAAATATAACACCGATAACATTAAATAAATATTTTTCATCAGGTTATATATTTATTACTATTAACTCAAACCACTTTAAGGGCATCTCCACTTATCACAAACATCTGCTGTGCACTTTTATTTGTGTTCGTAGTTCGGAAGAAGCCTCTTAAGCACAATGGGTTGTGGGCAATTTAAGCCGTTTAAGTGTACATGGATCCACAATTCAGAAATCTATAGAAATCAGAAACTTTTGGCATAGTCTTTTAAAAAAAACTATGTTTTGGGACCCTTATTCTAACTTTACATACTATTTAGCATAGACAGTATGCACATTGGGGCAACTTTAAGTGTGATTTTGTTCAAAACACAGATTCTTTCAGGAAGGAAACAGAAGACTCAACGATTTTAGAACTGCACACTTCTCTTACTAATTTGACCATATTTCTTTAACAGAAATAGTATTAGCTGTATGTTAGTATATGGTTTCTGAATTCATCAACTGTTTTTATGAGTGAGTCAATGAATCATTCACTCAACTGTTTTGTTCATGGTGACTCATCACTAGTGAAACTATACATGAACTGACATTTTGTTTAAATTGTAAGTTAGTCAAATCTGGTAAATAATAATAGTAATTAAAACACTATGCCTATCACACATACAGTAGTGCTGTTGGAACATCAAACTGGCATGTGTGACGTTAATGGTACTAATCTTAATTTAATGAGGAAAATGCTTCTCCAACTACAAAGTGATAAAAAAAATATATTTTGATAAAAGAGACAGAATTAAATGTTAGATAAGACATCTTTTTTTTTTTCTTCTTCTTCAAAATAATGTGATGCTCAAAACCCTGCTGCAGGACTTCAAACCACAGGGCAAAATGTATAATTTGTGTATTTCCCCCCATCAGATTTCTTCTTTATTGCTCTGTGAGTATTTCAATCTCTTGTCCTTGAACAAGCAACTAATCTGCCTCAGAAACGGAGTGGTTATTGTGAATTCTTTCTTCATACTAGCTGTTTAAGGCCACGCATCTTCACAGTTGTGCAGCATGTTTCGCTTCTGTTTCCTCTTCTAACCTTGAAGGTCCTTTCTTTAGGATCAAGCTCCAGCATCAACATGTCACTCATCTTTTAGCAACCATAGCGCTTAAGGGGAACATGTGAATATCTACTCTGATTTTTTTCCATAGATGCAAAGAGAAGTCAGCCTTTGAAGTGATAGCAAATATTTGGATTTTAAAGACGTTAAGATGATGCCAGCACTTGGTTTTTAATTCAAGATGAATTCTGCTACCCAAATGAGCTATTTATTTTCAGCGTTCTTGTAAAGTTAATTAATTTTGAAACAATAACATTTTGTTATTGAAATATTTCTTGTTTTAATTAATCAACCCACAAAATGAAACACTTCACTTTGTGTTTCTTTATTCAAGTATTTGTCGTCTTTTGCTTTAGCCCAGCAACCTCTTCAAAATTGTGCTGAATCTCCAAGACAGTATTCCAAAAATATCAAAGTTAGGATGGCAATATGTGATAGATACAACTCAGCTAATGCAAACCCTGCTCTATATCAGTCAGAATAAGCATATGCTGATGGTATGCAGTCAGTGGTGCCTGTCAATCATTTCCTATTCACAGAGCTCAAAAATCCTTCAGATGTCGCAGGCTGAGACTTCAGCACAGAACCATGCAAATACAATATGTATAATTTAATGGCAGTGACTTAAATCAGTATAAACAGGCCTCTTGATGTTTGGACCGGGTCAAAGAATCTCCCTGCTCTCAGTCAACCAGTGATGATGTTCAAGAGAGACACCAAAGGCATTTGATTTTTTTGTAGAGATTTGTGTGTGTGTTCATGTGTACGTGTGTGTAAACAACACTACAGACTTTGATTTCACCTCAAAGCTGCTGTAAATACACACTCCTTTTACCCGCACAAACAGATGAAGACCATAACATTTCTCTTCTTCAGCTCCCATGACGCTTTCCTGGGTGGCATATTGACAGTTAATTTTGACGCCTCTCTGCTATAGTTAGTGCTGACGCTTCCCACACCCCTCGCTGTCCTAAAACTGATGACAGACCACCTTTGCAAGCTGTTTTCCATCAATAAATGTCCTTAAATAGAAACACTACAACAATGGTGTATTACATGTACATGATTAACTTAAACTTAATAAACTGCATTTGAGTTCCTTCTTGTTTTCCAGTAGCTGTGACCGATGATGGCGTCTAGGTGACAGGGCAGTCTGGAGAGTATTTGAACACTGGTGAGTTGTAATACAGTCGGTCAATAAGAACTGCAGTATATCAACACCTTTCTGAGTTGGCGGTAGAAGTATATGAAAATATATCAAAGATTTACAGGGGGAAAAAAAACTTCTGACTCGATCGTATTAATTAATATTAAATTCAGGAATCAACAAATCTTGTCAAATTTGATACATTTAAATAATAAAGCAATAATCCCGAAGAAGCCGTGGTTTTCAGTGAATTTATAACAGCTATGGGTTCGTTGTTAGGCACAACATGAAGCGAACCCCCTTAGCTGTTATAAATTCAACCAATTTTGTGCTTAATGCACTTTAATTTTGCAGAAGTAGTGCTGAAGTCCAACTAAAGATTTAAATATTTAAATATCCTGTATGTCATACAGAGATCAGGCAATCCTTATCAATATTGATATTAAAATACATTTTAGACAAAAAAAAAAGAAAAGTGCATTGCACGATAAAGATGTACTCTAAATAAAGTTTAATTATAATTTGCAGATCCTGAGGATTTGCCTTATACAACAATAAGAAAATTATACCCTTCCTATCAGTGCAAGCTGCACAACTCCTTGTCCAAGCTATTGTTCTCTCCAGACTGTACTATTATGATGCTCTCTTGGTGGGCCTTCCTTGCATGCAAGGAAGCCTCTGCAGCTGATCCAGAATGCAGCAGTTAGAGTGGTCTTTAACGAGCTGAAAAAAGCTCACATTACACCTCTCTTCGTCAATTTACACTGGCTACCAGTAGCTGCTCTCATCAAATTCAAGGTACTGATGCTTGCCTACAAGACAAAAACTGGTGCTGCACCAATATACCTAAACTAACTAGTTCAAACTTGTGCACCCTCCCTCCAGAAGCTAGCGTTCTGCAAGTGAACCACGCCATGTGGTGCCATCCCAAAGAGCCACAAAATACTGTGCTAGACTAACCGAGACTTGTCAACAGCAACATTATACTGTTGCTCTCTCGTTTGTCTGATTGCTTCTATTGTTCTCCTTATTTGTAAGTCGTTTTGGATAAAAGCGTCTGCTAAATTATTAAATAATGTAAATGTATAATTTTAAGTTATGTGTCAATAAACATGTTAATGGATTGGAAGTATACTTTATTATTATAAATATTAGGTTGGGGAGCAGTTTTTTAGTATTATGAAGTAATATTTATATTTCTTTAGTAATATAAATATAGTTTTCATTACTATTTTTTACAACTTTTATATTTTTTGTTCCTTTTAACGTATATTTTTTATTACATATATACTATATATTTATAGATTTTTTTATTAAGCTTTAATATTTTTTAATTACAAATTAAAAAGTTTGAAATATTTCTATTTAGCATTTCTTTTTATTTTAGCATTTAGTAATTGTACTTACGATGTACTTATACAGCAAATAGCAGTTCTGTATTACCCTTTATTTACATAGCTGACAAGTGGAGAGCTGTTTCCAGGCTGTGCACGGCGCTTTATTATAATGGTGGGGTGTTGAAGTTACGAGGTTTCACTGACAGTTTGAGGATCTAATGGCATTACAAAGTTTAGTGGTAAGCTCATTTTAAATGCTTTCCATTGGTTAAATGTATGTGAAACCAATAGCACAGCTTTATAATAATTAATAACTATAACATAATAGAGATAAGAAGTTTGGAATAATTTTCCAAGGCACACCTGACTAGGCTAGGGTATACTATGCCATACGGAAACAACTCTGCAACTCCTGTTTGTGGGATTGATTATGACATAAACACTCTGTTTATGCACGGTTATCGGAACATTATATCAAAGACACATAGCACACAAAAATAAATAAATAAAAAATACGCTGAGTTACAGACTTCAAAACAAAATGCATTGCAAAACTCCTGTTTGAATAATTTAACAATATCAAACCTATTCTCCCTTATTCGGCTGCAAAGATAACCTTTTCCTCACCCCATGGAGTCTCAGTGTTTAACCATACTTACCTCAGCCCACTTAGAGCCAACTATGTGGTGCGCCCAGGATGCAGAAATCCAGCCTTAGGCACCCCAACCCCTTCACCGCCTGCCACAGGGATAGACGTACCTGCATGAATGATTCCCGGGGTAGAGCGGCTGGCATGGTCCACTGCAGCCCCAGCCTGTCAATCTCAATTGGGACAGGATACTCTGCACAGATCATCTGCATGTTTGCTGGCTCCCGCCGGCAAGCCTGGAACAACACAGGATGTGACTCAACTGCCAGGAGGCAGAGAGGAGTAGGTAAACAAGTCAGACACAGAGAGAAGCAGCTAATGAGAGCTGATGTACTGTATGCACTTGCACTGTAGATGCTATGCATGTGACAGAGAGATTGCACAGAATAATGTGAGGCTTTGGAGTTTGACAAACTGTTAAACGCTGGTTTGAAAAAAAGCAAGGAAATCTTGCAACTGTTGTTTAAATATTCATGGCTTCAAAGTAAATACTTTTCCCCCCTCACATTTCCTATTGTATTCAAATATTATTACAGTTTAGACCATTTCAGACTCTTTTAAGGAATATTCTTGGTTCACTAAAAATTGTGGCTATAATTGCTCAATCATTAAAAAGAAAATTGAGTAACTGCATCGCTATATTTTATTATATATCATATATCGTCTTTATAACTCATTTATAGTGAAGCTTTCTTGGTGAGAACAACATAATTTAAGACATCTCGTATCAGCTTCCCATATAGGTTATATATTTAGACTGCTCCATTGGAGCACAAAATGTCAGTATGCATTTCTATGTCAAATGTGAAGTAATGCTTTACTCTGAGACACACCTGGCAAAATTTAAAATAACTCCCTTCTGTTGAATATAACCTCAAGCTTAAAAAAATGTGAAATTCTGCCATGGCTTTGTGTGATACAAGAGGGTTGCAGAATGGATACAATATCACACCGTACAGTGACTGGCCACTGTATAAATATTAATCCAGCTGTTTCTCTCAAGTCCAGCAGAGCCCGAACATGATCCGGATGCTTCCATTCACACCTGCACAAGGTGAGGGTGATGGGATCAGCTTGTGAGAGCCGGTTAGGTGTGAGATGTGTGAAGCCACAGGTACAGAGGAGGATGGCACTGAGATTGCAGCAGACGTTTCTCCAGAGAGCTCTCGGGCTGCTTTTAAGCCAGGGCACTAAAGAGATTAAAATGCCAAGAGTCATGTGTTGTGATGGCCAGAGCTGCTATATATTTACTGACGTACAAAATGACCAATATCATGACTCAACTCACTGTGTCAGGTGTGACTACACAGGTTAAAAAACTATAATTCCCTGTCCACACCTTTAAAGCGTGAATCTTTCAGCCTGCCGGTTTAAGCAAGCGCTCTGCCGCTAAAATTCCTTCTGTCAGCTTGCTTTGGATCCATTTGATGAAAAGGAAAGATGCAACTTCAGTGTGATTTTGGACTCTGCCCAAGGAAAATCCACAGAGTACAGTGGAATTCACTTCCAATGTTTACTTTTTATGTATAGGTGCTCAGCCTTAGCTGATGCTGTCCTCTCACCTGCCCACAAGATCTATGAGGGATACATTTAAGTTTATTTTGTAACAGCTCTGGATCTTCAAATAGCTTTAAGCATAAACTGTAAGCTGACCCAACTCAGTCCCTCTAACCATATGAGCAATTGTATTCATTGATCTAATCGCCTTATTTTGTGTTTCATGTCTCAGACTGGTGTGTCACACAGAGGGAAAAGTCTGCTTGTTTCATGTTGAAATTCAGTTTATATATATATATATATATATATAATATATATATATATATATATATATATATATAATATATATATATATATATATATATATATTGTATATTTCAAAATGCAATTTATTCCTGTGATGGCAAAACTGAATTTCCAGTTCTTCAGTGTCATGTGATCCTTCAGAAATCATTCTAATATGCTGATTTTTCAAGAAACATTTCATCATCAGTGTTGTAATCAGTTGTGCTCTTTCATATTTTTGTGGAAACCATGGCACATTATCAGGATTCCATCAGAATAGAAAGTTAGAATGAAAAGCTTTTACTAAGAATATAAATATTTTTGCAACATTAAAGATGGGGTTCATAAAGATTTACTGAACTATGCCCCCCCCCCCCCACACACACACACACACACAAATTATATGATGGCATGCACCAGTCACTTTGTGCAGCATTGGTCTGCTTACTACCTCATTCAGCATGGAAACTGACATCATTCCACTACCTCATCAGTCAGTTAAATAAAATAAACTTCTCTTGAGCCCTTTGTTCACTTGTCACTTTAATCAGACATAATAAGGTTTTATTGTGCACTAATATCTTTTATCTGCACTGTTGTTCCCTTCATTGATTTGCACTACTGTATATATGTCATTTGCCTTGTGTTGCTTTATTTAACTTTATTTTTAATTTTATTATGTCTTTTTTACATTCCTTATTGTGTAGTTGTATCTACATTTTATATTTGATCTAGATTTTAGGCTTTAATGTTAATGTTATCTGTATGCACCGGGGTCTGAGAGTAACGCAATTTTGATTCTCTGTATGTATGTACTGTACATGTGGAAATTGACAATAAAGCAGACTTGACTTGACTTGACTTGATGTCTTTAATGTTACATTTGATCAAATTAAGGCATCCTTGCTGTGAAGTACAACACTGATTCATGTCCGTCAGTCCCCATAACACACACACACACACACACACACCATACACACACACACACACTGAGTTGCTTTTAAGGAACTCAGATCCTTAGATCCTTCAGGACTTTCACCACACACACAAAGTACAGAATCAGTCTTTGCTGTCTCTGCACCTTTTGTTCATACAGCTGAAACTGATGTGGAATTCATGCACAATGTCAGCAAGAGTTCCTTGTCCTACATCTAATGGCAACAATGTTCCATATGAATGTTGATTGTGGCGACAATGGCTCATCGAGTACACTGATGTGATGCAACGCTCCATACAGAGGACAACTAATGTGGCAGAACTTATGTGGCTTGTGTCTGAACATGTTACCGCCAGCTGTATTTCACCCTGCACAGTCACGCGCGCCTTAAGAACAGCTCCCCATGCGCAGATTAACCTGATTATGGCTATTCTACGCCCGTGATAATCCTGTATGGTGGGTTAGGAGGATATAACCGCTCTGGGATGATAAACAGAGCTGCAGTCGTTCGACAGCAGGAGCCCATTCGCAGACAATAGGGTGGTGATTGGTGCTGCTCAGCATTAGCAGTGAGAAAGCCCTTGAGTATGACAGGCACTAAGAAGAGCTGAAAAAAAACTGACAGTGTATATTAAAGTCAATAGTCATTCTCACCGAGGGCTAATGAAGGGCTGTTCCTTTTTTTCAATAGCGATCAATCAAAGTGACTTTGCGGAGGGTCTTTTTCTCTACAATGTCATTTGCACTGCAGATAGAAGGTAAGATTTAGAAGGAGACATAAATGGCATCACAGTCGAGAGGCTTCCATTTCTCACTTATGCATTTTATCTAATAAAAATAAGAATAGTAACATCAAGTTGCTGCTGCCCATTCTTAAACATTGTCATCCACCAGCTTTGAGGGTGATTAAACTCTAAGGGTTTTGAATTCCTGTAGGAGGCTTCAGTCTGGCCGGCTAATCCATCAGACCAGCCCTAGATGAGTCGTGTGGATCTGTGCCCTAATCAGAATGAATGATGCCGCAGTGATCAAGGATGCAGGTCAATCTCTTTCCAAACTCATTTACATGAAAGTTCCAGCCTCTTGTACAGCATT